>NC_091144.1:36863070-37075570 GCF_041381155.1 Argopecten irradians
ATGCTGCCATACAAACCGCCTTTGCTTCGGATTTTTTACGAGGTTATCATTCGTGCCTATGAAGGCCGCCATTTTGAAACGTTACTAAGCACAAGATCAATCATAATCTACGTATGATAACATCCCAAAAATCCATCTTAACCTGTACATTTGTCTGAAATGTTGTTAAAATATATATTTTAGTTTTAATTTTTATACAAATTCTCATTTTAAAAATATTTCCCGTCAAAAACGAAATTTTCGCTGAAATATACGGAAAATCCCCGAATGATTCCGAGTGAACCGATACGACTAAATCGTACCGCGATACGTATCGTTTTCAAAATGAACCTGGATATATCGGTATACCGATTATACCGCACACCACTAGATAAAACATAATATTATTTGATTCTATTCTTAAAGGAATCGTTTTGGAGTAAGATTAAGGGATGAAGCAAAGGGATTAATAAATGAAAAGGTTAAACTCTCACTCTTAATTTGACGAAAATGGATTGAATCATCATTTTATCACCTACTCCGACAAATTGCTAGAGATATAGCTTGAAAAGACACTTTTAAAACAGAAAGTTGTCAGCAAAAATAACATCTGATCAGAAAAATAGCTGACCAATCAACTTTCATGTTATGGGAGTTTGTGTTTTGTGGGCAGATCCCATAGTGAGATATTATCATCATCTTGATGACAATCCATAGGCTAGCCGACAAATTTGTGAATTTGATGAAAGACGAAATTATCAATGTTTGAGGTTATATAGATTCAATGATATAATTGCATATTGTACGCAAGTTGTTGAAATATAAAAAAAAAAAATATAGAAAATAAAAAAATGAAAAAGAAGCAATATATAATAATGTTTTATAATAATTTATATGTCTTTTCAGGAACTACTTGGTAAGGAAAACATGCGCCAAGCTGGTATTGAAGACTTCACGCCATGGAAGCCACCGTCAGGATTTAACAAGCCTGATTTTACGCCACAGCCTCTGAAACGTAATGCTACACTCAGGGGCACCCTACGTAGACGAGTTTCGATGAGTGTGATGAAAAAGAAGATGAGACGATACCAAGATTATTCTCTTATTGATTCCAACTTACTAGAAAGTCTAGGCAGAGGATCTAACCGTTTATGTCATACAGGCTCCACAACCAGCTTCAAGGTTAGTTATATGATTCGGAATAAAATGATATGAAATAATGATATGACCATGTGTTCAATGTTGAAATGAAGTTTACCTATATTTTGAATTACTATACATGTTTTCAACTCGTCTTTCAAAACATGAACCTCGCACATCACACATGCAAGACATCATAAACTGGAGACTGTCCTTAAATGACCCTGGAAGTTGATTAATAATTAAAAGGATGTTATTTTAATCAAACAAACCATGTTTAGGCCTGGATGATCTCAAACCTACGTACCCAAAATGAATGATGTAGAATTGTGATAATATAAGCATTCCATTGAACTCCTGGTATATCATGTCACATACTGTTGAATAGTGTTCCTTTATTGTTTTATAATTATCTCCCCTTTTGGTTTATGATTATCTCCCCTTTTGAGCAGGATTTGCATGCTTGTTGATCTGGATCCTAGTGGTTCTTGTTTTTCTGATTATAATTTGCAGGATCCTTACATCATCCCTAAAGCAGATATAAGCATGGTGATGCTATCATATTACGATTACTTAATGTCAAGGTCAAAAGTCAATTGAGTGCAATTTTCCCCAATGGTTCTGACATTAGGGCAATTATATTAAGAGTTTATTCTCTAGTTTAAATACTAGAAATTTTCATATGCTTGATTAAATATCAGGGGCATGTACCTCTTGATTTTGGAAAATAGTTCATTGTTTTAATTTCTCCATTGAAATATGTGCATATATTTAAAAAACAAATTTTTTTTTTTCTGGAATTTGGAAAATATTTACATGATATTCCGGGAAAAACAATGGGGCTTTATTCAAACTCAAATGCTCCCCCCCCCACCAAAAATAAAATAAAATAAAAGTTTAAGTGATAGGCCTGGTTTGAGTCCAGTGATTTACACGACTTACCTAGAGTCCTTGACTCATGATTTTCCTGTGAGACTTATCAAAATTTGAACCCTCTATTATATAATGTCTTAGTTGGACTCATTAAAATTTGAAAATCAGTATTCTGGCCATGGACTTGCCTTAAAAAATCCTACATAAATTTCTCTTTGATATTTGATGTAATATGTACATGATATGATCAACTTGTATAGGGCTTGTCTAAATCTGTGGTTGAGGATTAAGTGTTAGATTGAGGCCTGGCGAGGAAAGAATAGAGATTCAAGTGGTTAAACACTTTATTATATATACCAGTACATAAGGGGTTTGAACTGAAAGCATCCTAAGGCTTGACCGCTTAATTAACATGAATGAATCTAAAATGCCTGATTTTTCACAAACTTTCTTTTAAATTATGTGTTGTGGTTTTGATTTAATATAGATTTTCATTTTACTTGAAAAGGTTAAAAAAAATTATAACAATGTGACTGTAAAAAATTGATTGTGCTAACAATTAATTATTATTATGATAAAAAATTATGAAAATTTTCAGGATACATCCCAGAAGTCTAAAGTCTAGTACATGTATTGGTATACTGTGTACCGTGTATATCAAAGTTTAGTAACATTGACAGTATTAGCAGGGGTTTCATTATCTTTCAGGAGAGGCGGTACAAATTGCAATTTCAGGGTGTACTTTTCTATACCATCTGTATTCTATCTAATGTAATTTAGCCCAAATCAGACGGTACCACTGCCAAGTCCAGGTACCGACTGATATTGAAACCCCTGTATTTGACATTAATTAAAAAAAGGTATTAATTAATCTATGAATTCTATAAGCAGAGGAGAACCAATAATTTTACAATGCTTAAAGGAATCCTGACGGAATATGTTGTTAGATTTGTGTAACTCTCTTCCTCAGACAGTTATAGAAGTTCCCAATCTTTATTCTTTCAAAAACTGCCAAAAAATCAGATGTCAAAAAATACTATATCACAAGAAGTTTTATCCTATAGCTAGTAGTCATAAGACATGCACAGATGTCAAGGAGTTTAAAGAAAAAGAATTGACCGTCAAATAACTTGTGCACCCCTGAAAAGTCATAATGAACTGATCTAGTCATAGATTTGGAAGAGCCTAATTGTGACTTCAGGGGTGAATAATGAGTTGGGCTGCATAAAAAAGAAATGCACGGAATTATATAGGTGACAAGAATATTTTGAGGAAAATGCTACCAAAATGACAAAACATTTTATGAATCTTAGTATTAATTGATATTTAAAAGATTAATGTACACACAAAATGTACCTCTCTAAACACATATGAAACCAATTCTAGCTTTCATGCATACACAGATTTATAATATATAATTTGTTTAAACTACTCATGTGACATTTTGGAAAATTTGTAGTGGCATATAATTATTTTACCATTTGAATTTAAGGGCCAATTCTCTTGGTGAAAAAAAAAGTACCTCGCAACCTACATCTGTAAAGTGATTTTAATGCTGCACAGACATGTCTATGTTGCAGTTTCTTTATTGTAATTATGTTATAAGGCTCATATTACGTCCCCACTGGCCCTACCCCTTGAGCTCCCTACCATCCAGATGTGGCCGTCTGCCACAAGGAGCACAAAGATCAAACTTCAACATCTACTAAGGATGAAATCTAATTCATGGAAGACTGACCTAGTCACTTTTTGAAAGATCATTTACCTTTTATCATCAAAGAACAGAATTTTGAGTTTTTGTATGTTTTTAAAAGAAATTTGAATTCTGGGCTGAATTATATTTGATAAATCACCCTTTTGGGGCCCCACGAACCTCTTTTGCTTTGCTGCTGCAACAGGAAACTTAATAAGTGAAGGGCTGTCTCAAAAGGATTTCTAGCATGACCTGGGACACACAAGCATCATAAGTCAATAAAAAAACCCTATTTGTAGCATGAATGACAAATGACTGAGAAACATTATAAAGTTTTTATTTGTCTATCAAACAGTGCTGAATTAGTAAAAATATAAGTTTTAAATATATAAAATCAGCTTTCAGTGAAGTCATCCAATTAAATGCTGTAAAATGTTTTTGAGATGACCCCTCTTTAGTTAGAGGCAGTGTGGGAATTACTAGTGGGAAAGCTGAAAAGTTCAGTAAAGACCTGTTTTGTTTATATGTTTATGTGGCAGAATGACACTTGAATTTTAGGTCTGTATCGGTCAAGGAAGTATTTAGGGTCCATCTCGCATATATCTTTACCTATAGAATTTTAAATGACAACAGGCTACATTGTTGTAAAAAACAACTTCCAGTGCCTCTAAATTGCGGACTGTAATTACAGCATGTGGGACTACTAGCTCTGAGTCCAATTTAACATCACCATGGAGGACTCAGTTTTTGTGATTGTAAGTATGAAGACACTGATTTTCTTAAAAATATATCATAATGCTTTGACTAAAATTATTTAAAGAGGAAATATAAAGCATGTCATATGGAATGTTCTTTTCTATGTAATAGAATTGTGTGCAGCAGCATGTTGAACTGGGACTTTCTGGCTACGATTTCTCAAAGAGAAGTACAGACTTAAGTCAAAACTAAGTTTTTCTCCTTGTAAAATGAATATGAAAAAATTACTTGAAGTCAGTTTTTTACTTAATATCCAGCAAAATTTATGTAGGATTTTTAAAGGGAATCCAGAACACTAATTTTCACAAAAAAAAAACCAACTGAAAAAAGATGAATTTTGAAAACATGTTTGTTTTAGCATATGAAATTTGACTTGTGTGCTATTGAATTTTCATTTGCTGTATATAAGTCTGTACACTGCCATTTATATTGAATAATTCGGCATGTTGGGGTGTAGCATGATGATGAATGAATTGATAACGGACATGATACCACAGGAGTTTGACGTTCTGTCAATAATAAATAGTATACATGTATAAAAAAAATACCCCTATATACTATATAAATATATATGGGTATTTTTTATATATGTATACTATATATTATTGACAGAACGTCAAACTCCTGTGATGATACATAATAGATCTATTTTGACAGTCAAGGTGTTGTGGAGCTACATATAGGATACGTATGTACATAGGAATCTATGATGTTACAGTAGATATATATATGTATACAGCGGAAGTTGCTTAATTCAAACTCAAAGGGATCGTGAGAAAAATTTTGAGTTGTCTGAGTGCTTGAATTTAATTCATGATGTTTTAATTTCATGAAAATATTCACAAATTTCATGAAAATATTCATGAAAAACCTTAAATATATTAATTAATTTCACAAAAATATTCATGAATAATTGAAGAATTTTCAATCATGAATACTGGTATATAATATTAATACATGAATATAATATTCATAAATTATATTCATGAACTTATTCATGTACTATTCATGTACTATTCATGAATTATTCATATTTATTCATGTATAATATTTATAGATATCTTGTAGGAGGAAGAGCGTCCTCAAATACATTGCCAAGTTCTTGAATTAAGTATGTACTACCGGGGGTAGTTCTGGGTTAAACTTGTAAACAAGGAAGATGTCAAAATAGTCTGTAAGCTGATGTGTCTATATAGATTTATTAACATCACAACAAATTTTTAAGCACAAACATATTAGCGGACAGACAAGATGTCTGAATCTACATTCAAGTGCTTACCAATATGTTGATACATTTGTATACAGTGGTATATCATTAGATTACGAAAAAAAATCCAAACCTAAAACATACATATCCTGTCTAATATTAAATATAACCCTAGAGACAAAGAAAAATAGTCTTTATTTTAGCCAGGTGGTGTTGTGTTGAAATTGGCCATTTAGGATACTAGAAAAGTGGTCTTATTAAGCAGGTGGTCTTTATACAGAGGTGGTCACAAAGACAGGTTTGAATGTATTGTCAATTGGCCTGTTTTCAGTCTTCTGCATTTTCACCCCGTATTAGTTTAAAAATCAAGATCATTGATCAAAAACACTCAGTTAATGCTGACATCTGGTCGTTTTCCCTTCATTGAGATTTAAACGAGATATAATGGTACATTTTCTTTTGTGTGCTTTAAAGACCAAGGGAGGTAACTCCCCCATGCTTTATGTGCTGTCTTTGTTTGACTGTACGGACTATTGATTTTTGAGTTTTTCTGTGCTGCAGCCATTGTCAAAGGCTTCCATCCCCAGTAATTATCCAAACTCCTATCTCAGACAGCAACAGCTCCTAGGGAGTTATATGTCCGCAACAAGGGATGGCAGCAACATGGTCAGAGATGAATTCAGGGACAGATAATAAATTTTGAAGACTTGTGATTACTAATCCAAATTGAAGGATAAAGATGTGGATCAGTGATGTTGAGAGCAACTGTGATAAAATGTTAATGTAATCCAAACACAAGAGGCCGGTGTTTACTCAGAGGTTACGTTCTAGTGTCTTCATCAGCTGTGTGTTTACATCTGGTGGTGTTTCAGCTGCTGGGAGCTATTTTAAGACATGGTCAGTGTGACCATAACACACCTATGACAGCTGGTCAAGGATGACCGATATAGAAGGGGTACCATGTCCAATTCCTGATCTCCTCTTAGGGGGGGCAGCCAGGACCAAGGTAACATTATATCAACATATCTAGAGATAAAAACTGAAGGGGTTCTAGTTCTGCTTACTTAATAAAATATTTCTTATATAGTATAATACATTAAAGAAAGATCCATGATTTGCTGAACTGCTTCATTAAGAAGCAAAATTGATATGATCCCGTTCTTTCTTCCATTGATTATTGTCAAGTTTCGAATTTGGGTTCTACAAATATTTTATGTTTTATCATCAACTGACTTTAAATGTTTATCAAGAATTTTTAAAAAATTTGTCGATCGAATATTATGAATACTTATTTGTAAACTGTTAAGTCAGAGACGTATGTATGTGATTGCCGATGTAATTCTCTTCTTGGATATGCTGAATATATGGCACAACTTCCATCCACATACGTCTGCCAGCAATTGATTATTATCGCTGATCGAGATATGAACATCCAATTGGCAAGTTAATTTTAAAAATGAATCACATGTGGAGCCCCGATACATTTGTGTTTTTATGGCTCATTACCATGAAGCCACATGGTAAATCAATTCTCCTTTACAAATGTGCCAGTAAGGCCATCTTCATATATATGTGTCAGCCATCTAGATGTAACAATGGTAATATGGATACCACAGAATTAAGTTGTTTGCCGTAAATTTTGAGACTTAACACCAAATCTCGACTAGGACGGGCCTATATATATTCAGAATATATAGATATAGGCTTGTCCTAGTTGAGATTTGGTTTTAAGTCTCAAAATTTATCGCACAGAATAATCCTGATATGAAGTGCAGTTTGGGGCCACTCGACAAGTCATCCTGAAAATCAGGGTGTATTCTGTGACACATTTTGTGGCCTATATATATATGTATATATATAAGGCCTTGTTACCAATAAAATTAGCAAAATTTTACCTATTTATATAATTGCACTAATTAGGGTCTAAATTTCCAACATAAATATATCTGTTTTACAATTTATGTACATATGTACTCAAACAATGAGAGAGGTATAACACAACGAGACACTTTTGAATCATTACGTCGATGTTGTGTCTATCAAAAGATTATCTATGTCATATATTATTGGATTAAATGTATGTGTATAAAATAAGACATGACAAACGAATCAGATGTACAGTAAGTACTTATGATATCCAATTACTTTAGAAATAATGAAATTATAGCACACTTTCAAGACACTCCTTAATCTCACTTATTTACGATGTAAAACTCTGAATTCTAAAGCCTAAGGTCCTGTTTTTCAGAACCTGTTTTTCAAACTAGATAATAGCCTTGAAAAATAGGAGATGAAGATTTTTTGGGGGGGAAGACATGATTTTTTTTAATAGTTTGTTAATAGAATTATCTTCTAAAGAATAAAAAAAAAAAGGAAGACAGTTTAACTGGTGGAAAGAAAGTAACTTAAGATGGCCCATTGGTTGATGTACGATTCCCAATGTAATATTTCAGCAGCAGACGGCAAATTGTAGAATTTCCAGGTCCAGGTGGCAGCTGTCTGTCTGTGTGTCCTGCACCCTATACATCTCCTCCCAGATTACCGCTGATGTTTATTTATGTTTTAAGGCTGACATGGTTGCCGTAAGGAGAGCTCCCCTCAAAATAAACATTGCTGCCTAAAACAGTTTTGCTCTTTTACATTGACAGATTTTGCTGGAAAAAACCTTTTAGATACGAGTGGGTTTTTTTTTGTGGTGATGGTTTAATGATTGAATTGGATCCCAGCTATATCACTCTGAGTGGATATGGAGTTACACAAGATTGCTAGGGATATGGATATACATATGTATACCTAAATAGTCAAATCAGCCAATGGGGTAGGGCAACTGGATCGGCAATCCTTACCTCCGACCCCTGACCCCTTGGTCTGATTCTAATACCCCCTTGTTCCACTAAGGGGCTGACTATTACTGTTGCCGCACCTTGAGGGAGAAGGTACATATACCGTAGTCGACCCAATAAGCGCCCAGGGTGCTTAAAAAATTGATAAAAATGAAAAGGTGCTAATAAGTCGAAATTATTGCAAATCCATACCGTTTTATGTCATTTTGGTCCTTGTTTATGCATGGGCAATTGAAATTGAGGCCTCATAAAGGGGGGGGTCGCTTATAGGGACATGGGCGCTTATTGGGTCGAATACGGTAATATGATAAGGTTGTACCAGTAAGTCCCTAGGGGTGATAAATCGATATTACCGGTACAAACAGCCCAAGGGTTGTTGGGACTCGAAAATATATTGTATTGAGTAATTATATAACACTATAAACACTTTCTATAAACAATGATATTAAGTCTAGAATATTTCCACCAACAAATAACACACAGTCCTATATTACAGGTACCGGTATTGTCTTGTAGTTACCTACTGGTGCTCTTAGCATTAACAAACATTAAACTTTAAAAGGTGAAAAAACACCCACCCTATCTCTTATATTTATGCGAGAGCTTTATTCATTAGAATTACTCGGTTTGATGCTTTAGACTTGTTCTGTTGTCAAATAAATCTGTCTGCCAGTTGGTCGCGGAGTACATTGAACTTCGACCTCTATGAACTCTTAACCTTAAATGGTAATGGTCCGAATCGGATATATTTGACACTATCAGTCTTTTTTTTATCAAATTAATGGTTATCGATGTCTAAATTTTCACAATGAAATCCTAATGGATTAGTAATACCCATATAGTTTTAAAACTTCGGAACTATGTCCTCATCATTGTGTATTTACACAAATGTGGGTATTTACAAAAATTTCTCAAAAAAAAAAAAAATTGCTCTGTTGTTAATTGTCAGGCCATTCTAGTATTGTAAAATCTCATGTAAAATTGACACCTTCAGTCACTTATGTACGGTATTACATACATGTTTTGAATGTTGAATTTTTGTTGCCGAAATTTTCTCTTCAAACTAAATCTTTCAGATTGCTTTACTTTCTGGCATTTGCAATACATCCCAGTTCATTCAAAATGTTTTAAAATGTTAGCAAGGACTACATGCAATGTTGATGTGTAATATACTTCTGTGACAGATGTGTACTTTAACAGGGGTTTCAATATCAGCCGGTACCCGGTATATTTTGCCAGTTGAATCTGGCTGAGGTACCGCCTAATTTAAGCTAAATTACATTAGATATCATACAGATGATATAGAAAAGTACCCCCTGAAATTGCAATTGTACCGCCTCTCCTGAAAGATAATGAAACCCCTGCATTAACTATTTTCACTTTGGATAGATTGAGATGAGTGTTTAGAAAAATATTTGAAAGTTACCAATGCTTTCTGATAAATCTGAGTATATATGGAATCAAAAGAACTGTACAAGCATGGCTATGAAATATGAATTCAGGAAGCACATTGCATTTATTCAACACATCAATTTTCATTCATTTTACATAGACATATATTATCCCATTTGGTAAGTCTGAAAAAGAAAGAATAAAATCTTCATATTGCTTTAAAAATTACCACAGTTCACAAACATTTTGAACTATTCACCCCTGAAATTTCATAATGAATTATTCCAGCTTTGAAAATCAGAAGAGTTCAAATATGTATTTAGGGATGAAAGGGTTAAACAGAAAGTGTAGATTGTCCTCTCTAATTAAGATGCAGTGATTGGTGGACCAAGGGCGTTTATAACACCAATACTGTGTATACCTTGGATAAATGTTCTTTGTTAATCGTCAAATCAGTAGATCAACACCCAGATATTATATACCTGTCGGGGTTTGGTCACAGTGGTGGTGCTAATTGATCACCTTTCGGCTAAATAATGGGGCTATTCATCGAGTCATATCCTGATAAACTTCTAATTATAAGTCCATAGGTAACAGAACTGACATCTTGACTTCAAAAATGAATATGAAATTGAATATCAAAGGTAATGGTGATACAGTTTTGAAACTGTCTGACCAAGTTCGTTGACATTGACTACAAATGTGGAGTGAGATTGGATCTCTTCAGCGAATGATTTACACCTTTCTGCTAAATAATGGGACCTAATCATGAAATCATATCCAAAAAATCCTAAAGAAAAGTCCATAGGTATATAAGAGATGGTATTATAACTTTACAAATGAATATGAAATTGATGAATATTAACGGTAAAACTGTCTAACCAAGTTTAGTCACAGTAATTACAAATTGGAATTTGAGATTGAAACACTGCAGTGAATATGATTTATATATATGAAGGCAGTCGATTGTGTGTTATGAATTTCCAGAAAAAAGACATTTGCAGCTACATTTAGTATGTGTGTGTGCTATTGGTATAGGTGTATAGTGAAAGGGATATATAGGTGCTGTATACCTGATGTAAATTTCAACCAGGTGTATTACTGTAATAACATAGAGTTATCTAAAGACGACCGACTGCTACCATACTTCTGGGCTTATATACATGGCCATTCAAAGTCTGCTGGACAGCTTATCTTTTGTGGACTTTTTACGGGTCACGGGTTCAGGTAAACATTCAGTACAAGGTGGTGTGGGTGTGGAGAGTCCGTACAAGGGGCTAGGACGGCTCCAAGGGGCCACAAAGGATTTCAGACCTATTGGTACTGTTTGGTGAAGGGCCAATATTCGTCTCATATCCGGTGTACCTGGCCGATGATGTCAGAATTTTATCTCGGTAGGTCGTATGTTATTGAAAAGGGAATCTATTGATATGAGCCTTAACAGTCTGACACCGATGTGATTTAAAGCTGCTTTTTACCGGCGCAGGCAGACGTTGACTTTATGTCGGTGAAAATATTCAGAATTGGGAGAATACTGCATTGATGGATTATTAATTATACTACTGTTACATTGAATACTACATTGATGGAATCCTACATTGATGGAATCCTACATTGAATTGATATTCAGTCGATCGAAGACAACAAATTGATACCATTCAGTTGTTGAGGATTTTACCTTTGACACATACGGAAAAAAACCTTGTGTATCGGTGCAACAGATGTTCACATGTTTTTACTGCCACAAAGCAGATTGTTGAATGAGAAGCAGGGAGTGATTTTTTTGTGTGTCAATGAAAGTTTTTTCAACCAATATCCAACTGTGTAATTAGTGTGTATCGGATAAGTCAACGATTTCGGAACAATTAACAGGATAGGTTGTAGATACCAGTGCATGTGGAAAGAGATTCCGCCCAGTGATAAAGGGGTCGCCCTGATAAACCGTACAACAGATTGATAACAAATCGTGTATCTCACATGTGTAGACTTTAATAGTCGTGTTTTACCTGTGTCCATGTTTTACCTGTGACCGCGACATTTTCACCTGTGTAAGTGTATACTTCAAAGACGGTGTGTGGGATGATAGGGTTTTTACTCAAGTACGTATAATACATACTCATGAGGTGATAATTCATTCAAAAAGATAAAATCACATTTAAAAAAATCACAAATAAGCTAATTTTGAATCTTCTATTTTACGGTAGTTTTTATCAAAACATTTATTGACTTTTAGTGAAATTCATATTTTGCTGAAGCTTTTTGTGATTCAGCGTTGTAAATTAATGTCGGTTTTCCTCACAGTATTGTATTTACTCTGGGTTTTATGTACTGTCGGTGCTTATCACCAAACTCCTTGTAAAACGGAGATTTATAAATGCAATGACTCTTGATCTGGCTATTGTATTGATTGTTTGTTGACATTAGGTGTGTGTGTCCTGGGGTCAAAGGTCGAATCTTAAGTACATATTATGACAACCTCGAGCTCTTTATAACTGACCAGCACATGGCAGTGTTTAAACAATGTTTGATCGTGGGCCGCTAATGTTTGTTTTCATTCTGTTATCAAATCCCAGTTAATACTTTAAAATATTAGTTCTTGGGTTTTTCTTTCAATATGTATTTTATTTAACATCTTAAATTATCCAGTTGTTGATGATAAGGGAATACATAAGTTAAAAATGAATACCACCCAAAATTAAAAGAAAATCTAACAAAGTAGTCTTTAAACATAGGTCATATTTGTGTTAAAATTGTCCATTTGGGAACCTAAGAAAGTGGTCTTATTAAGCAGGTGGTCTTATTATAGAGGTGGTCGCTCAGACAGGTTTTACTCTATTTAGTACATCAGAGGTTTTTTATCGCCCAGTTTAACATTTATTGACATAAAGATAGTTATCATGTATCATATGATCTGACAAGAGGCAGAAGATTGATTGATATATATTAATATACATGTAGGTTTCGGTTGTTTAGGTGAACAGGAGATTCTTTTGTTAGTGTGGTATATAGGGTTAGTCAGACTTCCGACGTTGTTGATATCAGGGGTGATACTAGACCAACAACCTCCATCTTTTTATTGACTCATCGTGTCAGATCCGCCTCGGTACAGGTAGACAGCGATGACAACTTTGATATTCACTACCAGCAGCAGACGACTTTGTCCGCATAAGTAAATATAAAGATTTTATGGCTATCGTTTTAGAAACTGTCTGAGAGCTTTGTTTGATGGTTTGTATCTGTTTTATGTCCTATTACCAACCAGCTCGGTCATTTAAGGATGTGCCAGGTATAGGAGTTGAAATTAGGAGTACCAGGAGAAAAACCACCAACCTACGATCAGTACTCCCGAGAGGTGTCTTGAGAGATGAACTGATTACCTAGGTTTAGTCTAGATCTGTTCTGAAGTTTTCTCAGATTTATATTTGTTAATCATTAACTTGCCCTAGAAAATAGTTTGGTAACTCATCTGTCATAAGCAATGGGTGTTATTCCTTTTCTGCCATAAACAATGAAATGGTAGAAGTTAATCTCCTTCAAGTTATGTCCATAATCATTACTACTATTAAAAAATCATTAAAGTCAATATATCTGTCTCTAATTGCAAGTTTTTATCTTCATAACTATCCTGTGGCAATTGGAAACAAAATCCACCTAAGAATAAGGATAGTCAATTTGGAATTTCTTAAAAAAAAAAAATATATCTGAATATTTTGATTATTTTCAAGATGTTAGTGTACATAGTTTTGTAACTTTCACTGAGAGATATAAGAACACCACAAACAATAGCCATCATTATCTCTCTCTATATATATTTTTTAATCCATATTAATTGTTCTTATTAAACATTAAAAATAATTAATTAAATCTTATTTTCTATGACCCTATTAGTGTATGAAGTTTTGTAACTTTCACTGACATTACATGAAAAGAAAATCACAAACAATAGCCACTTATTGTTATCAATATGTCCATATTAATTATCCTAATTAAACATTTTGTAATTAATTGCCCTTATTAGATTATGTAGATGTGATAATGGCTCTTTTCGTCTGCCTGGTGGGACACTTAACCCTGATTAGGATAGACTTGAATTTCCTGTTTCTGACTAGTTGTTTCCCTGAGGCCATTGTCCACAGTACAAACCTTTTGTCAGTAACAGTTGGAGATAGTTTCCTGGTTCCTATCACAAATGTTGATCAGAGATTTTAAAAAATGGCAGTGGAAAGATAAAGGCTGATGCAGGAAACTCATTAAAGTATTTATCTCGTGGCTTTTTTGTGGAATTTCACTGACGTTTTATCTGCTTGGAGGAGAAGATGTTGAATACTGTGAAGAAGTAATTAATCAGGACAGGGGGATCTCTTACCTATGATATATATACTTGGGTGTGTTGATATAGAGTTGGGTATCGGCCAAAATCTGCTACCCCCAGACACACGGTTCTATATTGTTGAACAAACCTAATGTTTCCCCCGAAGAATGTTTGTTCCTGGCATGTTTACATGTGTAGAAGTACAACAACGGTTCTGATGATCATTTTCTGTTTTAGCTATCTCAGTACCACACAGAATATCCCTGGCAAATCTACCTGATTGCGCCCGTCTGCTTCTTCATCGAAAGTTACAAACTCAATGACTTTTTCCCAAAGATTTCCTGATAAGATGGAATTAATTTTGTGTTGTGTCGACATTGAGATGGTAACATAGTGACTTGGCCTACCAGAGAATGGGTTTACAACACTCTGTTTTTTCTGTGCCGATTTAAATATCACTGACTATTTTTTCGTGTTATCGCATTTTGAGTGTAATTTTGGATGTTTAGCGTTAATGATTATGGGAGTGACTACATAATATAAAAGTTGGAGTAAACCGTAATCATGGATAAATGTTTGCCAATCGGGGCGTTGGCGCATTCGTCCAGCTCGACGCCCAAACCTGAGGAGGAAGTTACCTCCCCTATCATCCTGGAGGATCTCAGTCTTTTCTACCTTCGTCAGTTAGTGGCTAGTCTGAAGGTAAGGGGTACTTCAATGATAATTAACACATCATATCTACGACAATAGAGTTAAGTAACGGTACTTCAGAGTCAATGATATACACTGCATATTTGTATCTACGAGTATGGCATTAACATATCTAACACCATACTTGTAGATACAAATATGCAATATGCTGCATTGTTAAGAGAAGCTAAGTGAATGTAAATCATGAGTAAATCATGAAATAAAATAAAAAGGATGTAATGTTGATTATTGAATTAAAAAGTCAATAATTAGCTGTTCATGATGATCATAATTGAGTAAAAGAATTAATCTTTGAAAAAGTTATGGTATTATAATCATGAAACCATGTAACTCTTCAGTATTGAATAGTGGTACTGATAGTTTCATGGCTTGTGCAAGTCTAACATGTTTGACATATACCATATTTGCTGAAATAAGCACCCTCCTCCTTTAAGTGTCCCTCTCCTCTCGTCTGGAGAAGGAGTTATTACCTAGTTTTTTAAATGGCCCAATCCCATTGATTGGTTTTACAACTGCGTGATGATTGTAACATCAGAATTTTATCCCATATTACATGAAATGCATGTGATATGGCGCATGTGTATAAAATTGTGCGAGTCCATCACATGTGAATCAGGACTTCAACAAAAAGAAGGCAGATGTATGTTAACTGTGACAGCTGCTCCAAGAGTTGAAATATGGCTGACCTTTTTTTAAGCATTATTTCTCCTTTCTTACAATTTATAAGCACCCTGGGCGCTAATTAATGCAAATACGGTTTGTTGCAACAGTTGAATTGCTAGTGATATCAATGGAAAACAAATAACATACATACTGATTGTACAAGCCTTAATGAAGCCTTTTATTAAAACCAATTAAATTATGACATGCAGGTGTAACAAGATTTATTTATGCCTTCAATTTAATTTAAAAAATTTAGGAATGTGAATTTGTCATGACAAATAAAAAAACAGGTCTCCTGTCTCACAAAACATCAATTATTTCAGTAATATCACCGCATTCACTGACTTTCCCTGAAACAAGTGAGCCATTCTCACCAGGATATTTTTATTTACACACAGTGCAGTAACCTGCCTTATGTTACTAATGTATTTTGATTGGCGTTTTTTTTATTAAGTTTTAATTCCATCCAGACGGTGCCATATTTTAGACATGAGAATTTCATGGCGTGATCCGTGACTCTTGAGCTGTGACAAAGTGACGCTGTCAAACAATCTGTGCAATGCTAACAACAGTAATTTGCTTAATTAACTCTAAATTGATTCATGAGTGTCCTAAAGGACATTGCAGCATGCGACCTTCACTGGGCCTCCATGTTCCCAAGGACACGTCTGCTGTGACATGCTGTCGTCTGCTATCTGTATCTACTGTCCTCTGTTAACTGATTATTGCATAGCTCATATTATATGGAATCTGTTTTATAATTTGCTGGTATTTAGCAGTTTCCACATGGCTAACATACTGTTTTAAGACCTCTGTCCTACCAATTAATATTATGATGACCAAGAATGTGCTTCTTTTATGGGAAAGTGACTTTAATATTATGATGACCAAGAATGTGCTTCTTTTATGGGAAAGTGACTTTAAGATTTGTTTTTGTCAATCACTCTTTGTATATGGGTCTAGTTCTAGTGTTTCACATATCAAAATTGGGTCATTGTGACCTATATATTGATATTTGACCTCAGTTTAAGCAATATAGGAAAATATCCTTTTAGAAATTTTGTACATCTAGGCTATGAAAATACAACTTTCTGGCTCATTTGATGGGAGACTTGAAGTAGTGGAGTTATCTTGTTATTTGATGAAGAAAGCAGAAGACTTCTGATAAATATGGACAATTTGTCTTTAAGATTCTAACAACTTGCATTGTCAGCTTTACAGGGCATCAAGTAGACCCCTGAGAGTATGTTTTAACGCCCAAAAATCAGATTTGACTCTTGAGCTTGAAACACAGGTCTATTTATCCTATGTTTTGACTCTTGAGCTTGGTGATATTTCACTTCTGAAACTGCTAAAGGTCAAAGGTCAGCTGGATGTCTTGCTTTAAATATTACAAACTTTAAAATGATCAACTCCTCATATTACTGTATTCTGAGTCTTCTTGTGAGTACTATGTAACTACAATATTACTTGTGAATACTGGCACTTGTCTTACCCGACTCCCTATGTATTCCAGTGTAATCACCAATAATATAGCATTTTCCTTATTAATTCATTGTAATTAAAACCTGTCTTAACCAGAAACCTGTATACTCAGGATACCTGTCTATTCTGACATAGTTGACTTAATTAAAATCTGAATTATCTGGAAACCTGGCTATACCGACCAAATATCCCATTCCCAGTGACGGTTACATCCAGTTACAATTAATATATTCTACCACAATAGGCAGTGTTATTCAACTCTCAGGGTATCAAATAAATGATGCAGCTGTTGATTAACAATTTGTTTATACCACAAGTGGTATAAACTCTGTACGCATTCTGATTGGCTGACACGATGAACTTTGACCGAACTACGTCTTTCTCAGTGTCGTGTCTTCATTTGTCAACGTCATCAATAATCGAGTGACGTCATGCTATGCTGTGATCACTGCTTGGCGCCAAAACTGCTGTTGGATAGGGTACTTATCCTTGTCTATTTTTATCGGCTAAAAGCAGATAATTGTGGTAGAAACAGGTCACACAACACGTGGTTGTTGGATATGGAATTTATTCCACACTCGCAAGTTATTTTTTAAAAGTTACAAAAGACAATCGCTAAAGCTCGTATCTTTTGTATCTTGTAAAAAATAACTCACTCGTGTGGAATAAATTCCATATCCAACAACCACTCGTTGTGTAACCTCTATACCACAGTGGATTATTTATATGATCTATACATTTTTGATGATTATGCATTACTCCAACAGCCTGACTTATAACTTTAATGCACATATCCGGTCCACAAAATAGAAGTTTTACAGCTATTCTTCTATAATACAGCTAAAGCTTTTACCATTGATTTCAGATTTGGGTTTAAAGCTGAGTTTAAAACCTGCACATGATAAGAATCAATAAAGCACATTTCATTGGTCTAGTTTCCCAGCTGTACCTGTATAAGCAATCTGATTAACATAAAGATCCTTATAATCACTCTGTCCATTGAGGATCTGACAACATCCCATAAGGGGTCACGTTCATGTGACCTTTATACCACCAATACTTTTGATCAAATGCATTTTCTCCACCAAGCCACACTAAATAAAAACATTTAAGTCCCAGTTCACATTTACATTACACTACTGTAAACATGAATATTTTTGCGAATACTTAAAACTTGCACGGTGTTGTTAAGTTAAATTATATCCTTCGAAGTTAAGGGGGCGTATATTGGAATTGGGTTCTCCATCTGTCTGTCAGTCCATCTGTCTGTCTGTCTGTCTGTAGACACAACTTTGTCCTGGGAACTTCTCCTAAACTACATGACAGATTTTGATAAAATTTGGTACAAAAAACCCTGACATAAAGGACAGTTGAGTAAACTTTAATGTCCCCTATTTATGGCGTTATTACTAAATTTGTTTACCGGCAGATATTAGTCGTCCACTCTGGCAACATTTCTAGTTATTTTCGTGATAGATAGACTTTAAGATTTTTAACAACAAATTTCATACGTAAATGAAAATATTACATGCAGGGGAAATTTTCGCAATTAAGAGACCTTGGCGTAATTAGTGTAAATTTTCACATTTACAGTTATGTTGTGTTGTTTGGTTGAGTTGACTACAGACACAAAATTGATTTCGACAGCTCATGCAAACTACTTCTTCTCCTTAAATTCACTTCCAAGATTTTGGAAGTAACAATTTGATTGGTCAATTTGAAAGGTCAGCAAAATGTGACCTCTAATTGGATGGTGTCAGATCCTTTATTATAAGGTTCTGTATTTTAATTAGATTGCTGTATAAGAAGTTATAATATATTAAGTTTAGTAGACTCACCATCAGTCTCTAGAGTAATCATGAACAACGCTGAAAGTTTCTAACTAGAGGGAGATAATCTAGTAATACTGTATTTAGAATTCTGCTAAGAAAAAACTGCATGGACAGCTGTTTTTATGCATAGATTATTCAAAGTTTTACCACATGGTCCGGCTGACATTGAAGTTAAAAATGTTTGAACCCCCATCCCCCCTACCCCCCTTTCCCTTATATATATATGTCATGGTGTTGCTTCTAAGTGCAAGTTATTTTAAAGCCGATCAAAGCAGACACGGGAAGTCATTTGAATTCAAACTGTTAAATGCCATATAAATGAAATTTCTATAATAACCAGCATGTGTTCCAGAAAAAATTGCGAAGCAGCTCCCAGGTAGTTAGGTGAAAAATCATACATGTACAATGTTATCAGAAAATGTACTGTAACATACAGCAATGAGAGTGATAACTGTGGAAAAAAACTCAACTGATTTGTTGAATACATGAGGAATTTAATTTTATGACCCAGATATGAATGATAGGATATATATATATATGTTATAGATTTTAGAAGGGGTGTGACTAAATCCTAGGATCTGTGTGACCCAGTTATAGGGATGGTATTTTATTTATTGGCAGTACCGTGGGTTATATGGTACATATACCTTCTCTATATATAACGTCTCTATCAGTCACAGCTTATATTAATATTTCCCATCAGAATCCTGACTGTTAGAACTTCCCACATTGATACAATCTCTGCCCAATATATACTGTATTGACCCAATAAGTGCCCATGTCCCTATAAGTGCCCCCCCCTTTTTGAGGCCTCAATTGCAATTGCTCAGGCATAAATAAGGACCAAAACTACATAAAACGGGATTAATTTGCAATAATTTTGACTTATTAGCACCCTTTCATTTTTACTTTTTTTAAGCGCCCTGGGCGCTTATTGGGTCGAATACGGTAGTAGTGTTTAAAAGAAATGACATTCTTTATATGAAGGAGGGCTTTCTATGGAGGGACAGGTTTAGCTTGATCATGTTGATTACATAGTTTAACCTCCATGCCAGGGTCATGTCTGGTTTGAAAGTTGAAAAAAAGCCACAGAAATAAAACAAAAAACCTTGGTTAGTAGCTTGTAATTGTCCCACATGGGATTCGTACTTGTGACCCAGAGGTGGAAAGCTTGTGGTCGGGGAAATCTTAACCACTTGGTCACCACAGCTCATTGGGATGCTACCATTGGTTTATGAGTTATATCTAAAGTCTGTGGAGATATACAACGTATTGTACATCTAACCACTTGGTCACCGTGGCCATATATAAATGAAGTGAGAAAGGACTATTTCTGGGATGGGGAGGGGTACTATATATTTAGTTTCCAGAATTCATGGAGGGACATATATATCTGAGGGTTTGGATTATCAATAGATATATGGAATTTGAAGAGGCATTATAGTGATGTCTATGAGATATGCCTAGACATAACTATGTCATTTATTCATTGATACAATTTAACAACATTGATGTTTGAGTGTAATGATGACTGAGGACGATTGTTAGGCCTATCTCGTGTTTTATTGTTGTGTATAATGAACACAGCCACACAACAG
The DNA here is from genome assembly GCF_041381155.1 of Argopecten irradians. Lineage (NCBI taxonomy): Eukaryota > Metazoa > Mollusca > Bivalvia > Pectinida > Pectinidae > Argopecten > Argopecten irradians. Next base: position 36,883,555 of record NC_091144.1, read on the forward strand.
CTGATCTTTACACGAGGACAGATGGTAGACTTCCACAGCTTCATTAGCTTCATTGAAATCTTCAACTTCAACTCATTCACCCCTGAAATTTGATAATGGACTGGTCTAGTCTTTTATTTAGAAGATTCTAAATGTGTCTTCAGGGATGAACGAGATAATAAGGAAGCAGAATAGACAAAACTGTACAATAATTAACAAGAGTGAAAAGGTCCATTGGTCTATAGTAGACCAGAGATATATTGATAAAGCTCATAAATATCTCAACTCATTCATCCCTGAATTTGCATATTGGACTGATCTAGTCTTTGATTTAGAAGAGCCCAAGTGTGTCCTCAGGGGCGAATGAGTTAATATGTGTGTAGTGGCTCAGTGGTGAAAGTGTCGGACATTCTACTAATGTTGATTGACTAAGGTGTGGGATACTTTGCAACTTCAGTGGTCAGCATCAGAAGTGTACACATAATATTACTATACTCTTAAGTAATTAAGAAACTATATTTATCACATAACAGGCCCTTTCAGCTATGTCATAAATAGTTTAAGATACACATGTAATAACACTATTGTGAAGTCACAAGTAGTTTTGACGTTACAATCTATATGTTTAAATCAAAACTTTGTTGCCACTAGAAAAAAACATTCATATTCATACCATGTAAGCTGCTTTCACTACGTTCTGTCAGATATCGTACAGAGCTACCTGACGTCGACTAATACCTCACTACAGAGAAATCTAGCTTTCCTCAATCTCCTAAATCTCGAAGAGGTTATTGATACTGGCCACAGTTTCATCAACGATCCTGAACTTTAAAGTGAATAGTCGGGCAAAGACAACCAGTCTAAATGCGTTCATTGGCCTTCCAAATGTTCTCACATATTAGAACGATGGTCAAGTTCTGCTTACGTTGCTCAGTTCTGACCATTGAAATAACTCTTTGAAAGCGAGGCTGCGTGGAAATGTAACCACGGATATAGTCAGTCGGGAGGACATTTTAGGGATCCTAAAACTGTAAATTAATTTCTTCGCATGCAGAGAGGTTTTGATGGGAGATTTTATTTTTCTATTCCATAAGAAATTATACATGATACACTCACACCATTTTTACTAACTTTAACTTTCCTTGCCCGGCTGTTCACTTTAAGGAATTACTTTACTTAAAATTCTCCATAGGAAAGTATTACAGAAATTACGGAAAAACTTGTGAAGATTTTCTGTATAATTTCTTAAAGGAACATCCAGCATGACAACCTGTTTACATATTTACTTTTTGTTAAGTTTGTTTATATGTTTGAATTATTGTATTGGTTTGTCTCTGAATTAATTTAAATTTGCCTGTCATTTGCATGTATACCGTATTCATATCAAACTTTAAAATATCTGTGGCATTGTATAATTAAGTAACCACCTATTAAAGGTTATTTAGTACTCCGAGCTATGTAATGTGCGAGGAAAGTTGTCAAAATCGGCTGCATGTGGAAGCCTTATTCAAGTGCCATATTGAATTACTTAATGAGATTTATAAAAAAAACAGTCCATATAAAATAGCCATTAGCAGAATTATTTTACCACAAAAATTTCATCTAACTTTCATTTATTATAGGATAGTAAGAAGAATCTTTCAAAATCATTGTGATGTAAGAAAGGTGACTTTAGGGTCTAGTTTCAGGAGAATATTTTAAACTGTGCATCACATTAATTAGGAAAATTGACATGAAAGCTTGTCATCACAGCAATAGTTCATACACAGGAATTCGAATCTCACAGTATTTGTAACGTTGTGCCATGGGAGAACGGGTCAGTTATAATATACTGGACTTCTCAAAAGTACTTGATAACACGAATTACCTAAAGGTACCTGCTAATTCTTTAAATTTGTGTTTTGAAGATTTCAAGTCATTTTGTGGAAAGAAATATTTCCAATTTAATAGTCATTTTAGCAATAATGCTAAAACAAATTTTCATATTTAACCCATTCAACCCTTGGAGATGCATTTAGAATCATCTAAATCAAAAGCTGGAATTGTCTATTTTGGGATTTGAGGGGTAAATGATTTTACCTGTTCAACCCTGGAAATGCATATGAACTAACCTAATTCAAAGGTTGGAACAGTTCATGATATTTTTTCAGGGATGAAATGGGTTAATATACATGGTTAAAAAAATTCATGTTGTACAGTACATGCATGCTGGTATTGTAAAGATATTCTGATAATAATGATATGTAAAATGTTTTGTATAATAAGATGTAATTACGACGTGAAATTGTTTTATTTTCCAGGACACGGATCTACAACAAAAAATTGACCATGAGGTTAAGATGCGAGAAGGAACAGCCAAATTGTTGGCTGCGACCAAACATCCGGCCCAGATGTTGGAAGCCGCACGGAATCTACTCACATCGAACACACGAATCATCGCCTACATGACGGAACTCCAAAAACGGAAAACCGCGGAGGTCCTCGGCAAAAACATGTACGTGTATACGTCCTAATATAATAATAAGATATGTGTTTATTAGTATAAATATTGGCAAACCAGATACGGAGGGGAGTGTCCCAAGAGAGTCAGGGGAGTAGTGTTTGGTTGGGGATGTCCCAAGAGATTAGGGGGAGGGGTGATCATTATGGTAGTTACGACATACATTTCCATTCTAAAGGATTCTAACCATATGCCGATTTTAATTTTAATTCCATAGAAATCTTTCTAGTTATCATAACCGTTAATAAATTTGCATAATGGATGGGGAAAAAAAACCTGTGATGGCTACTGATATCAACGTTGATTACACACGCACACAGAATGTTCCTATGTAACAAATATATAGATTTTTCTACTGTATTTCTAGGGTCTGCCCAAGGGCAACTTATCTGGAATGAATCACATTTCTGATTCAGTAGCAATAGTATTCCTGTCCTCAGAAACAGAATCCATTTTGGTGTATATCACAACATCATTGCATTATGAGCAAAAAAACAGCAATTCGTTAATTAAGACCAATTATCAGTTTCAAAATCATCTATGGTGTAATTGGACCACCTGACTTCTGTTTTACTGCAGAAAGTGCATTAATTAGACCCAGGGTAATTAGCATCTTTGAAGAATTATCAATTAGACAATTTTTCGTTAGCAGCTGCTGTCCTAATTACATTGTTTTCTGTTTGCAGGTCGATGGATGGTAACCAAGTTCCTTGTAAGGCCAATCTTAATGTGTCTGGTAGGTATTCTGTAGTCTTCAAATAGGGTTATCATATTCATTGAAATGAAACTTTAATTACTAGGCCTATCATATTCATCATAATTAAACTTCTAATAGGGCTATCATATTCATCAAAATTAAACTTCTAATAGGACTATCATATTCTTTGAAATTTATAAGAAATTTGAAAATGAAGGGGCATTAATAGGACAAAAGTTGGCCTATTTTTTCACAATTGTTTTTGCACAGAGTAAGCTATTAATCAATTTAGAAAAGAAATCAAATAAAGTTACCAACACAGTTTTAGGTTTTCATTGTTTAAGTCTGTATTTAAGTCAACATAAGTGAGCTTATTGGGTCAAGTCTGTATTTAAGTCAACATAAGTGAGCTTATTGGGTCAATACAGGATTGATAGAAGGTTCAGACCTCAGAAATTTTAGAGTATAAAAATTACTGATGAAATTGCCCCCTCCTCCGTTCTCCTGAATAGCAGCCAATGTGGAATGATTATGTAACGTAATACTGGTAATCAAATTAAGTTTCAGCTGTTGGGCTTGGCACAGAGATAAACCCACCAAGTACATATCCTAGTTGAATGTTTAATGATTTTTAATGAGGATAATATTAGTGTTGGCAGGGTCTTAAGGGTGGTTCAGGGTGATGGGTATTACCATATAGCTATCTTATCTGATTCAATCAACGTTTTATTTGTTACAGACATCCGCATACCTTTGATGTGGAAGGACACCGACCATTTTAAAAACAAAGGAGGTAATTAAAGTTTGGGGAGGAGTTTTCACTCATCATTATTTGTCTTTCAATTCTTCTGTCTTTTGATCAAACTGTCAATTTTAGCCTCAATGTCTTGAAAAGTTTAGCAGACAATTTTCTCATGTGTGGTCAATTATATTCTTCGCAAAAAGAATATCTTAATATATGTATGCATGTATTAATATATGATATAGATTAATTTGTACAGAAGGTTTGTAAATATGCAGATTTCTTAAGGTTTGTTGACCTTTCTCTGAATTGTGTTTGTGATCTTGGCCACAAGGTCAAAGGTCAAGTAAGTGTGATGAAGATATATGCCAAAATGGACTACCAGTAAACAGTGTATGAGCCACATTCTGTAGGTTTGTTTCATAGTTGAGTTTTTCACTATGTCTTTGTAATATAAGACATTCTGCAAAACTTGGCTATCAATGTTCTTTATAATTTAACAAAAAAGGAAAATAAATTTTCTGTTTATACAGTTTTCTCACTCTTATTTGCAGATTATCGACGCTTTGCAGTGTTTTGTTTGGTACGAATTGGCACCGATTTGTACGACACGTCACTTATCAGTAATGTGGACAGGAGTATGACCGACCTCTCTTTTGATGATGTCATCAGTTTGTGAGTATTTCTGGATTTTATTGACCATGATTTGTGTTGTATTTGACTGATGTTGAAATTTGAAGTCAAACTTATCAGTCTTAAGCTTAAAGATGCTCCACCGCCAACAGAGCATAAACGATACTCATCATTTGAACAATAACTGATGTTTAATCATATATATATATGTGTCTAATTAGCACAAAAATACATATAAATAATTTATTTTGCTTTTGGTACATGCACAATCAATACTTCATTCCATATAGGGTAAAGTAACATGGATTATTTTTGGCAGGCAATTAATTAATTTTAGGATTTTTATTTTGAAGTAAGATAAGAAGCGCAAACTTTTAAATAAGGTTAATGGTGTAAATAAATTAACTTTTTTAACTGAAGAAAAAGACTAATTCATCTGCTCCCGTTTTTGATAGTGAAAATATTCAGATTTGGTTTTTGGTTAAAGGGACATAACTCTTACAAGATTGTGTTCCAATACTTAATGATACATGGGTCTCTTGGTATATAGACTTGTATCGAGATTCATTCCAGCTTTCATCGTCAAGACCGCTGTACATGTTTCTATCTTTCGTTCCAGTGATAATGTTCCTCACAACTTTGAGTGTAAATTAGAAGTATATTGCCACAAACTCCATGAGGATCTAACCATAGCTAGTACACCAAAGAAATTACGGAAAAAAATCAACGATATTTCCGGGTCTGTCGGGCGGAGTGTAGGAAAACGATTGTCAGGACTGGTAAGTTTCGATTATCAGAAATGAAAGGCTAAAACTGCCATCTTTTGAAGAGAAATACAGCTGTTCATTTCATTTTAGAATTGATAAAATAAAGTCATGATGAGGTCAATCACATACTTTAAGAATTTTATTCGAATTATTAAGATAATTAATGTAATAAACCTATTTCTATGGTATATGTTGGGGGCAGAGAGAGGGAAAGGTTCATTGTTGTCAGTTCAGTTCTGTATAAAACATCAATGTCTTTGTACTCACTTAGAAACAACACTACAAGTGTTCTAATGTCATGCTGTCCATGTTGGCTTCTCCCATTGTATTGTATCTTGGCATCATGAAATCAGGTTGATAATGTTACCTAAATAATATAAACTATCATAGATACGATATACTGGGTAGATTCCACAGCATGAACAAAATTGGAAGGCATATTTCAGAGATAAAAAAAAATCAATTCTTATTTTTATCTTTTCAGAATGATTCTGATATTATAGGAAACATGGTTTTGTAAGTATTTTCTTCTTTGATTTATAATTACAATTTTGTAAAGAAAAAGTTGAAACGTTTTTTAAGTTCTACTTAAATTTTTTGTTGTCTTCAAGAAACTAACTTTAACTGTACTTTGTGACACCCAACCAATCTAAGTGTCAATACAATGTATTTTGAATGAAAAATCAATTCATTTTGCAATGTATCTACTGTAAATGTAATAATTTTACCGTAGTAAAATTTAACTGCAAATGCATTAAAATTTAAATTCTTATTAATTAATGCAGATATAAACTAGTGCGATTCGGTGGTTCAATACCTAAAATACCCTTTTTCAAAATATACCCTTTTTCAAAATTAAGCGCTATATATGGCTTAGCCCTCCAAAGACCATATGAAAAGCACTGAAATAAAACTACCACAAGAATAAGAACGTTTACAGTATGTTGCTGTTTTATCAATAAACTGTAAAGGATGTCTTTAAATATTCAGAGGGCCAAGGTTTGAGTTGGTGGCAGAAGGTACGATGGAACTGAAGGATGTGGATGATTCCGTGAGGACGTTTGATCTCCAATTAACCTCAACAAGCCAAGCTGCAGGTACGTGACGGAAGATTCAACAAATTCACACCCAACTGATATAGCCGGTTAATGTCGCATGGATGTGTTTTCACGATTTTGAGGGATATTGCTATCATTGTGAAAATTTGATTAGCAATGTAATAATAAATGGTTAAATCATGTATACCTTGAAGCTTAATTCTGGGAATCTAAAAAGTGTAAAATTGATTTTCTCGGTTTTACATCAAATTGGGAAAATTTTTACCCACAAAAATAACTGGCTTTGCGGTAATTCTTTGGCTAAAATCAGCTATTAACGAAAAAAAAAAAAAAGGTCAGGCTTCACCTTTTTGTATTGTTGCATAAATGCCAAATTAATTAGGGTTAATATAGCTTAATAGTAAGGAGATAAGGGGAAGCAACTCTATAAATTATTTGAAAATCCTTCAAAATTTAGTAATGTTCGAACCATTGATGGGTTTCAACTGTTATAATTTTTTTGCTTAATTGCAAAATATTGGTGTATGTGTATAGTATTATATTATTCTGTATCACAGTACCTTTGTTTTTAAAGCACTGTAAAAAGAGTTGATTATAACTGATATGATAAATTCTTGTATTTTCACTTGACATTTGTGACCTACTTTACTTGATGAGTGTGACCTACTTTTACAGACACTGGTTGTGAGATCCCATTGTTCGGCCATTATTGTTGTCGTCTCGCTGCTCAGCCCGACTGTCTGGTCTCTCCCGAGGTCACAGGTTACCTCAATATACAGGTACGTCAGGAATCCAGGTTTGCTTTCTCTGTGGCTTTGAATTTGGGATGATGTGAGACAAAACTAGGATTTGGGCAAATTTTAAACTATGAAATAAATCATAATTGAAAAGAATTATTTATTTCAATTTCAGCAAATTTTATTTCATAAAAAAATATGAAAAGGAATCAAACAACAGGCTAAGCCTATACATGTTCTCTCCCAGGTATAGTTTATGTACTTTTGAAGTAAATGCGCAAATATTGAAAGTCTAAAACTACATTATATATTATATTTTATTGGGAATAGGACCAAAACTCTGGAACATATCAGTATGAACAATTCTAAGCTGGATGAATCTCTTCTAGAAATAATTGTCTCTCCTGGACATTTGAATTGGTTATCAGACAGTTAAACTATGGTAGGCTGTATCTTACAAAGCTTACTGATCTAATTTTAGGAAGATGATGACCTTGCCAAGTGGAGGAGATATTGGTGTATTCTCAGAAATCTACAGCTCTCCTGCTGGATGTCACCTAGTGATACAGAGGTCACCGATCCACAGGTCACGGTACCCGTCACAAAGGTAGGTCAAGGTCATTGGTAGGTCAAGGTCACAGTACCAGTCACAAATTTAGGTCAAGGTTATTGTACCAGTCATAAAGGTTGGTCAAAGTCATTGGTAGGTCAAGGTCATGGTACCCACCACAACGGTTGGTCAAGGTCACAGTGCCTGTCACAAAGGTAGGTCAAGGTCACAGTACCTGTCAAAATGTCATTGAACCAGTCATAAAAGTCTGAAGGTCAACGTTACATAGTTTGCCAGATTGGTAGGTCCAGGCCACATACATATAATATGTCAGTAGGTCAAGGTCACAGATTATTTTGCACAGTTAGGTCAAGGTCAAAGAATATTGTCATAGGTCAAGGTCACACTACATTATACTACATTAGTAGGTTAAGGCCACATAATGTGAAAGGTAGATCAGTGTCATAGTGATAGAGTTTTCATGAATATTTGTTTTATGAATTTATTTCTAAGTTCTATCCAAGTTTGATTTTAAAGAAAATCTAGAAAAAAAATATGGATTTATGAAATCTTATATAAACAGTGTTCTGTATTATGTTTTAGAATACTCAGATAAGTGATGCTGACCCCAGGACTAGCGAGAGGTCACACACATTCCACATAAAGACTGTCCAGCGGCGCGGCACATTTCAGCATACTCTGGCCGCAGACTCGGCCGAGGATCTCGGTAAATGGTGGGACGGTCTACAGCAGCATCTCCTAGACCAAGGTAAGGGCAGTGAGGAAAGGGGACATTACCCTGGGGTAGGATATATAGACAAGGGACATACCTCAAGTGAGATTCAGACTCAAGGGATAGAAATTTGGGAAAATTTCTTAGGCCAGATATTTGGACAAATGACATAAATCTGGGGTAAGGTTGGAGACGGATAAGATTCATAGATAACTTTTGGACAAACTTCATGATGAAATGCATGGACAAGGAATATACCAATTCCAGGATTGGGTAGAAATGAAATAATCTGTGGGGTAACATTCAGGATGATCCTGGGATGTCTCTGTGTTCACTTTTTAAGAAGTTTGCTCTTTCTTATATGATCTTTGTAGGAGACCCATGGTTGATAGTAACCCAACCCTAAGCTACACTTATCTCCCTTGGGCAGGGGTTTCAATATCAGGCGGTACCCGGTACTTTTTGCCAGTTAAACCTAGCCGCAGTACCGCCTAATTTAGGCTAAATTAAATTAGATAGTATACAGATAGAATAGAAAAGTGCCTCCTGAAATTGCAATTGTACCGCCTCTCCTGAAAGATAATGAAACCCCTGCCCTTGGGACAGCTCAGCCAAGAAATGATCACTGTGCTGTGATACTATCCAACCTGACTATCCTAGTGATTTACGGTGATAAAACTAATATTTCTTCGTACTGAAGGTCAAGTTTGATATATTGCCATGAAAAACGGTATACTATAACTGATGCAGATTGCTAAATTTTGTTCTAAATTTTGTTCTTTGTAGCATTCTGGAAGCATGCATGTGAACATGTGATGCCACTGAAGAAAGCGTCGCCCAGAAAGAAGCCAGCTTTCCTCAGGAAAGGCTCACTTTATGAAGATACGCCTATAGAAGGTAAAAGTTCAAAGGCAAAAGGCCAAAGGTCGATCTTTGGAACCTTTATTTTATTTGCCTATTTTTATAGGATTGCTGTATATTTGTCTGGAGATCTTCTCAATACTTGCTTTTATTCCTAGCAAATTAAATTACATGTTATAAAAAATAAAACTTGGGGTTTTGAGATGCTAAAATGATGTGGCCGAGTACAATAAGCCCAACTTCCGGCCTTGGTGATGTCAAAGATATCGGGTAAAAATATGATAATTGAAATAATCTTAGCATCTTGAATAGACTGTAATACTGACATAAGACTATTATCGCTACATTAGGTAATATTGATTTTTGGTCAGTGTCAAACTTATTAAAAAAAATATGCTGTGTTCAAAAGAAGTCATTGTAGCCTAGTCTTGATTCCAATTTGTCAATGTTTTCAGAAACAACACCTGCTAAGACGACGCATGTAATTCGTGACTTGGGAATGGAAGACGATCAACTTAGTAAAATGTTAAACACCTTGATGGGTGAGGCCAAACAGATCAGGGGAGATGACTCTCGTAAGTCTTCGTCCGCTAATGGGAGCTAGTGGTAGTTGAGATATCAACATTACAAAAGTGCTATCAGGATTCCCGAATCATTTCAATCTTCAGGCTGTAGTTGAAGTCTATACCCATCAATTTGATCACATTTGATGTGACAGCTCAACCGTACAAGTATTTATATGTAGGTGTGTGGCGTTGATACAAACATTGAGTTATACATGTGAAATATTTGTGACGCCCAGGGACCAATATGTGTACACTAATCATCCTTAAGTCAAGTCTGTGTGGAGACTAAAACGACATTCAAAACATGTATCCATATATATTAAGTCACTTACCAAAATGTGTTAGTAGTTAGACACCAAGTTGGGTGTTGTGTCAGAACATTTTGTTGTTATGTTGTCATGACAACCAATGTGATCATGTACTTTGCTCGCTGACTGTCTTACAAAGGCAGGTGAGCTTATGCCACAGTATAATAACAACTGTTAATTGTCCAGTTTTTTTTATCCGGCTTTCACTGTCAACAAATTGATAACTCATTTAACAGATTATCTCAGAGACTTATATCAAATAAGCTGTATGCTGGGGTATAGCTACCAAATTTATCCACATGAACAAATACGGTCACAGAGCTAAGTACATTGTATCAGGTAAATTCCTGAATAATTGAATTAGAGGTAGACTGAATACCAGTTTATTGATCTGATATCAATTCATTAACCAGATATCAGTTCAGTGTCCTGATATTAGAAGCATGCTTTAAATAAATAAAGTTTATATGGAAACATAGTCACAAATTGAGCGACGCAGGCCTGTTTGGCCACTTGTGTTACAATATATGTGTCAGCTAATTCCCACCAGCAGCATTGTAAGTTTGCCGCCTAAACTCCCGCAGATTTCCCAAAGATGTTCGTTTTACATAATAATGATTATTTTTAAACTTTTTTTTTTTCAAGCATTATTTTGTATTCTGATTTTATATTTTGAATAGCACGTTTTAAATTGTTTCAGGTGAAGTAAAAAAAACAAGGCATTGCTGTCATTTGTATTCGAAATTTGTTCATATCTTTATTGTAAAACAATCTTATTTGAATCAATTTTATTTCTAGTATTAGGGAATTGAACTTCTATGGAAGATTTTTGTAATGAATGTTAATGTAACTAATATGCTAAAGTGCAATATGAGTGAATCAGAAAAAGAATTCACAAAATCGTGTTTTAGTTTTCTCTGAAGAGAATGAAATAGTCACTGACAACTTTGTTCTTCCCAACTTCTATACAGCTTGATCATGAAAATGTAAGCTTTCGAAAACCAATCAGAAATGAATGTAATAGTCAAACGTTCATTTTATAAATTGTACAAGATTATTTTACTTATCTTTGATACTATGAATTATTAGATCAATTATAAAGTCCATAAATGTTCACGGTATAATTATAAATACATGTATAATATTTGTATGTGACCATTAGCTATGAAGTGATGCAAAAAAATGTTGAGCAAGTGAATGAATGTAAAAAATAAAAATTGACATGATTTTAATCAATTGGAAAGATCAGATTAAAAACATAAAAAGTTATATCTGATCAAAATAAAAATGATAAAAAATGACTCATGAATTGTATTTTGTATCTGTAAACATACTCATGTTGTCTAGTGCTGACAGAGAATGTATTTATTTGCTTTTACCAAATTTTATGTTTATTATAATATTTGTGTCTTAGTTTTTGTTATGTTGGTTGATCTAACTCCATCAAATTACTATTAAACTCATTCACCCCTGAAAATTCATAATGAGTTCTTCCTGTCTTTGAACTGGAAGAGTCCAAGTGTGTTTTCAGGGGTAAATGAATTCAAGTGATGAAAAGTAATGTTGTGAGACTGATCAGTTGGCAACAGGATTTCATCGTTAGTTTGTCTGCTCTTTTGTATGTGGACCGATTCTTAAACTTGTTAAGTTAAATGTCGGAGAAAACAAGCAATATTTCTCAAACAAACAAAGCAAAGAATGAACGTATGATAATTACGAATGAACACAAACTGGCTACCAAGCAATATTTCTCACATAAGCACAACAAAGGATGATAATGAATATCTTATTATCATGAAAATACATAGACTTGTCATTAGACCCTAAGATGAGAAATTCTCTGCTGAATTATACTGAGTAATCTCCCGTAGTTTGAAACTTACAAAGGGACATAATCTTAAGGACAAAAATATAAAGCCAAATTTGATTGAAAATTCTGATATTTTAAACAATGGTAGCCAGTCTGGAGATGACAGATTCCAGTATGTTTGGAGTGAGAATGCTTATGATAACATTTAAGTTGAATACAAGTTGACTGAATCCTATGAATCTAATCTTTCTAATTTTTTCTATTTTGAAGACAGAAAGACAAAGGAAACTTCGTAATATCTGTTCTTTCAATGAAAGAAAACATGTTCTGTAAATTCTGGTTTTACAAGTTTCTCACCCATGCCATGATTTTCTTTGTCGCTGTAGACAATTTCTTTAGAAAGTTTATTATATACTTGCATCATCTAAATAAGACAGTAGAGTGGTCTCAAGATTAAATGTCAAATAAGTGCAATTTTACCAGTAATTCTTGCCCATGCGGTAACATTTTAACCTTTGAGGATGTTTTGTAATACACCAGAAACATTCATAGATCATGTGCAGTGCACTGTAATTACACATGTAATTTATTTTAGCTTAGGCAGATATAGGTCAAATGTGATTAATATTTGTTTCAAACATTAAATGTTTTTATCAAGGTTAGAACCAATTGTCCCTTACTTTTAAACTTTTATGACAGATTTGTTTTTGTTTATGAAAATGAATCTGTAGTAACAGTTGATTTGTTTTGAAATAATTTTTCTAAAATCAGTTTATTTTATCGATATTTTATAGAATCAAGTGTTTTACACTTTAAAAGTAATTATAGGAAATTACAAACGGTTCGGATGAGAATGGGTAGTTTAATATTTAAAAGTTTTACACAAAGTTATTAAGAACAATTCACCTAGTTTTAATAAATGATAACATGGGGGAGGTGTATTGTGTTTGTCCTTCGTCTTACTTCTTCTGTCTGTCCTTCTCTCCATGAATCACCACCAGGTATTGGGGTTTTCTGTTCTTCCTTATATCTCTCATTTCTTTTTGTACTGATTTCTGTCCTTTCTCATTCCTTTTGTACTTCTGTCTCTCTTTCCTTTTGTATTTCTATTCCTCATCCCTTCTGTATTTCTCTCATTTCTGTCATTTCACACTTAAACCTCCCACAAGTATGGTACATATGTTGTGTACTTGTCTGTCATTCATTCTGTGCAAATGTAACTTCATACTTTGGTCATACAGATGAGATGGAATGTAATGTACCAAAAATAGGTCACTGTGATCATTGACCTTCATCAAAGAAGAATACTTGTCCACAACACCTCTCAAGAATTTCTCCCATTCTATTTTTTTCTTATTTTTTTTTCATTTTATATTTTTTATTTCAAATGTGGGACCACTGCATTTGATACAGAATGGCAAAAAATCTTAGAAAATATAGAATAAATGTTAGAAAGTATGATAATGTCAGGTGACTTTTATGTCATTTACTTCAATAGCATTCACTTGCCTTTGGTTTTAGAGTATGACTGTAAAAGAAACATTTCCTGTCTGTTATTTGTTTGTTTGTATAATTATATAAATGTTCCAGATCAATATATGTATGAGGGTTGTATATATGTGTTTGAATGATTGCATAGAGGGAAGAAAGATATTTTTTGTGTGTGAAATATAAAACCAATAAAACGCTGTCTCATAACGACGGTACTATTTTATGTTCAACTTCTGACAATATTTTTCTCCATCTTTTGCGCAGATTTGGCCATGTAAGATTTTGTATGTGGCTTCAGTGTCAATTTTGATTTAATATGCAAACAGACATAGTGTACATACAGTAGTGAAAAAAAACTCAACTCAAGTTAAGAAATTCCTTGAAATCAATGTTGTTCAAAGTTTTTGATTTAATATGTAGGTTCAGGCACAGGTGTTAGAATTCTAGATATCCAGGGGTTACTATCACTATCATTACATCCACCCCTGAGCTATGTAATATTAAACCTGAAGGCAGAACAAAAAAAAGACCAATCACAGAGACTTCATTTTAAGATTTACAATTTCAAATTCATGCAATGTACCGTTATTTCATTCTTTTGAGCTTATTGAAGGACCAAACTACCAGTCTCATGTGTTATTGCACACAGAGACTTCAGTTTTGCTATGACATCATCCCAGTAGATATAACGGCAGTGATAGTAACCCCTGGAATATCGAGGGTGGGATAGTAGGAGAACATTTAAAAGAAAAATGGCTCATTTATTTTTCTTAACTCATTTGGACTTTGAAATAAGTTAAAATGTATATACAGTATCATGCCAAAAGTCTTCGTAATTTTGATTTTTTCTTATATATTCTATGTATTTTCACATTGATTCTTTGATTTTTCTTGATTTCATCTATTAGCGGATTTTAATCAATTTTGGCATACTTGTAGAAAATTATCTACACTTTCAGCTCATAATATTTGTATAATTTTCCGATATTTTGTTTTCAAAATATTTTTTTTTTGTGCACCACTAAACCTTATGACGCCATTTCCTTCTTTGTTCTTACAGAAATGGCAACAAAAAAGTTTTGCGTGGTAATGGAATACGGTTTTCTCAAAAAGTGCATAAAGGAAAATTATTAAATATTATCAGTTGAAAGTGTAGATAATTTTCTACAATTATGCCAAATTTTATGAAAATGAGATGAGATCAGGAAAAATCTAAGAAAAAAAAGTAAAATTCATAGAATATATAGGGAAAAATAAAAATTACGAAGACTTTTGGCACACGACTGTACCTTGTGAAGTTATTTAAAGCAATAAGATCAAGATTTGGCATTAAATCTGTAAAGTTTTAAAATTTTCTCTCCAATGCTCATGGCACATCATCAAAGACTTATTTCTACAAGATTTACATGAAATGAAACTATAAATGAATCCTTTATGAGGACCCTTTGCTCATTTTGAAACTGTTAAAAACCCAAGAACAACCATCAAGTAACTGTAATCTTTATATACTCATATCATTATGCCAGTATTAATTCATAAATTTGGGGAGGGGGGTGAAGAGGGTTGCTAAATTATAAAGGGGAATATAGAAAATGGATTTCTATTGTGTAACAATGTACACTATAGTAAAACAAAAGTTTAAAGATGCTCCACCGCTGACAATTTGTATTTTTTCACTATCAAAAACAGGAGTAGATGATTTAGTATTTTTCTTCAGTTACAAAAGTTACTTACAAAAGTTACTTACTTTAGACCATTACCACCATTGAAAAGTATGAGCTTCTATTTTTACTTCAAGTCAACAATATAAAATATAATTAATTGTATCCCGTAAAAATTCCGTGGCACTATATCCTATATGAAGGAAGTACTGATTGCGCATGCACCAAAGGCAAAATAAATTATTTTGATATTATGTTTTGTGTTAATTAGACATTTATATATACAAGATCAAACACCAATTATTGTTCTAATGATGAATATCATTTATGCTTTCTCGTCGGTGGAGCATCTTTAAACAAAAGTTTAACATTATGTGTGTTTTAAACAGGTGTTTATGACTTGGAAACACTGAAATAATGACTTTGTGTAGCGTTGACGTTACCACCTTGATATTTTTGCCAGTTCAATGATATTCTGATCTCTTTATTTCGCAGGCTTCCAATTTTTTTTGTTTATTTTTGTGATAATATTTCATTTTGTTTCTGATATCATCTTGTGAGAGAACCATACTCATACCAAAACACTTCATTAAAATCTAAATTGTCAACAAATTTGTTTGTTGTTATTGAATGGATCTCAAGATTTTTTCCGTTGTCAATACACTGTAGTTATTTTGTTGGTTTATTTTATAAGTTTTATGTAACAGTCAGAGTAATTTCAGGATTGGTCAGGTTTAGGAATGGAGGACACCCAGAGTACTCTGGGAAAAACCACTGACCTACATTTAGTGTCTGGCAACTATCCCCCACCCCAATGGATCTGAGTTATAGTATATATCAATATTGACCCACCAGAGTGCCCATAAACCATTTTTAGACGTTTCAGGAGACTAGGCCTATCTAAAAAAGACCTATGGGCACTGGTGGGTCCATATTGATATAGATCTTAGCTAATTCTTAGATCCTCGTGGTTTTAAGTCATTGTAAGTAAAAAAAATATACCAAAGGAAGAAGGATGTGCATAGTGATTATGTGATTATTGTTACTAGTCAAATAATATAGAAATGACTGTCGGTATAGCTAGCTAAGAAGACGACTTTCTGATAGAAGGGAAACAATCCTTACTGACTTGTGCTGCTCGTCCGAAATGATGAAAAGAGAACAAAAACACCCAATATATCGAGACGATAAGTATGGATATAAAGAGGGGTTCCGATCACTCCAGTTTTTACTATGAGATAGTACAGGGGTGTAGAGATCGTAAGTGATCGGAACCCCTGGAGTATCGAGGATGACCTCGGATAATCGTTGTCGTGTCAATTACTGCAATGGGCATATATTGCCTATTTTACATTTCTTCACTTCTTCTCAGACTGGCCTTATTCTGCCCTTGATTGATAATGAATCTGACGATTCTAGGCTAACACAGACCTGTTAAGTGTTCTATTTCTAGCTTCGTAATAAAGTTGCTCAGATGGCCATTTTGTAACATGATTGAATAAGCTCAGTAAACCTTGTTTCAAATTTCTGCTCAAGTTTGGATTAGATTGAGATAAAAATGGCACTGAATGTTCCTCTACAAGATGCTGCATTCTTTAACGATTTATGACTGACCTGAAAAATAACATCACATGATCACCCCAAGAAAAAGGCTCAATTGAAATCCATTAAAATTAAAACGAGTTCGGTAATTTCATAGAGTTCCAAAAATATCAGCTTAAACTGTTGATTCTACACTTATCATCAGATGCACCGAGTTAATATTGCTACAATGACGTCGTATACAGGTTAATAATGTTCCTGTGACGACACAAAGTCTTAAATATGTCCTATTTGTAATTGTAGTACATTGTAGGTCTACAAAAACAACGCTTTGAACCTTTCTTAAAAAACAACTTTTGTATCTAACATAACAAGAATTCCACGGAAGTGGATGTGTCGCCTGCACAGCATCACAAAGAATAGTTATTTACAGTTGAAAATATTGTTGATAATTTGGTGAAGTTATCGAGCGGAAAACATTTATTGGATTTATCTATTTTGACGATTTTGAATTCCCATAACTCTTGTAAATATTGACGGATTTTGACCATTATCGAACTCCTCTGAGATCTCATTGATATAAAGCAATATACCAAATTTGGTTGAAATCGGACAATAAATATTTAAGTTACCGCATGGAAACAATTTTTCCGGACGCCAACGCCGCCGACGACACCGACGCCGCCGACGACACTGACACCGACATAGTGATACCTAAGTGTCGCCCTTGCGTTGCAGGCGACACAAAAATGAAGGTGCTTCGATTCGGTTAAAATGGTGTTATCGTATGGACTCTAAAATAATGGCATCGGTTATTATTTATCTTTTAGGTTGATATAACGCCATATCAACCCCAACAAAGGTCCATAATTGTTAAGTTATCTACTCATCTAACGTCAAATAACTAATAATTGATATAAAGACAGTATACCTATCTATGGAATATATATATGATATCACATTCAAGCATGCGTAGATATGACGAAATCTGATTCACACAAATTGAAAATCAATATGTGTATACATTAGATTTTAAGGAAATTTAAATTATCGAGCGATTTGTGGCGATCCTTTATAGGTGTAGCCATCAACGAGCCTTATCTTTCACCTAAGTATACCCAGGTGATATATATCCGCGTTGTTGATATGTATATAGACAGATTTACTGGTCTTGTCTAATACCATGTAAACTTAAAGGCTAATGTGTGACGAAGTTCGCCTAAACGGTCGTTTGTCATCTTCACATATTGGAGATCCGTGCGGTTGTTTGAATGGTGAGGCATGATTTCTCAAGTTGTTTGTCCACAGTGTTTATAATAAACAACATTATCGAGATATAAATGTTGTCGATAAGCTTTCAAGTAGATTGAAGACACAACGAGAAAAAACTCACGTAATCTAATCCCGGATATAGCGAGTTATCTACCCTGAAAAAAATATCGCACAGGGTCCCAGCTGGTACTAGTAAAATGTTTTACCGTATTTTAATCCTGATCGACAGGCGTTTGGTTCTTAAGACTTTCTCTCTCCATATATAATATTGACACATTATCGCATCTATATATATAAATAGAGAAAACTTGTATAGAGCCAAACGCCTGTGCCTGATTAATGAAATGTCTAGCGATATACAATCTACAACAGAAACTTGTGACTGTGCATACATTTCCTTTGGATAAACAAGTCTCCGATTGCGACTCTCACTACAGTAATATGACCGCATTATTTATAAGGATAGCTCTTTTAATAGAGTCTATACAAATATGTATTTGTTAATGAGCTTCAAGCCCTCTAAATTTGATTACCTAGTTAAAAGCACATGTTCGCACCAGGGAAATTTCGCGGACTGTTCGAGGATATCTTACTTCACACACAACCTAGACGACTTGAAATTGCATGACTGCAAATACTTTAAACTAAAATAAACCCAATAAATCATACAAAACCCTTTCTGAAATACCATAGTTCTGAGACCAAGCTCTGTTGACAACTCGACAAAGATTCGGAACCCCATTTGGGAACCTTACATTTTAAGTTCCCCCTCGGAGGGTCCCACACTATGTCATTATAAAGCCGATTTCCTACCTTTCCTTATATACATAATGTTATAAATCCATGCTTGTAATGGATAAGAAAAGACTAGACAACCCCACGTAGTAACGTTTGATAAATGATACTTGGTATTGACAACCATAGGCATTTCTTATAATTGTAGTGCTTATCAGAAATATCATGGCAACCGGGTATATTAAGGGACGGGGTAGATGCATGTATGGTAAACTTGAATCAAACCTTTAGAGGTCGACGTTATACCTACTTGGCGGAAACGTCATGACCTTTGACCTTCTGTTATTAAACTATGTTAGTGTAGTGATTTATTACCCTGGTAGAATTAAATAATAACACGGGAGAGCGTAGCCCCAAGTCATTACTTTAGTTTCTACCAGGGTGGCATTACATTATATATCAATTATGGACCTTTATTGAGGTCCATATTATGTTATAATATCACTCGAGTAGAATGATTAATAATGGAGAGCGTAGCCCGAGGTCATTATTCTACAAGGGCGATAAAACACCACATCAAGGATTTATAAGTAAATATACGTCCTTACACCACATGGACTGAAACAAAGATCCTTAACTTTATATTAGAGGTGCCGTTTCTTAAAATAAAAGTTAAAAACAATCTCTAATGTGTATACTGCATAGTAATTATAAGTAAAGCGTTGGTCAAAGAACGGCATCCTTAAAAATGCAGCGTTTGTAAAATGAAGTTCACAAAGAAATATTAACTGGGTGTTTCTAAAAATTCGAGTCAATATGTAACATATTGAAAGTCACGTGACCATGTATAAGACAGTGAAACTAGTTGAAAATCAGAGCATATAATATATATGAAATTATTAACCAATTCAAATGTTTTATATTAGAAATGGAGCTTGATTGTTAAAAATTCCATATCATCATTTGAAATGCGATCAAAACACAACAAGAAAAACAATGGCCTTAGAACACCACCCTGTGGAACCACCAATTTCAGTTCATAAGCGAATATTAACCCTATGGGACGTTAATACATGTAGTAATATTTTACTCGGTGTTTGTAAAAATGGAAACAGGTAAATAGAAAAATTATAAAATATTTAACTCATAGCTATATCAGCGACATCGATAGTAAAATCTAATTCTCTTTTAGTATAGTACACGCATGTACTATACCAGTTGAAGAAAGCATCAACGTACATCAAACAAGCACAGAAGCTTACCAAAGATGTCATTTCAGCGATTCTATATATATATTGTACTAGTATATATATACCCTGTAATTACAATATATCAAAGTTGTTAATTCCAATACATGTACAACTATCATAATTATTATATTCCGTCTTTGCATATTAATTAAGAGTTACCTCTCCTTGCGGGAAGGTATCGATTATGATGTCATTATTCATGTTATTTTGTGAGCGAAATTCACGTCGTTTTCTCAATTAATACAAACTCACAAGGAAAAAAAATATGTAATAGGCAAAGTTGTCATAATCAAGATATTAAATAAACAGAAATCGTATTTGCAGTGTCGTCTCGGCCTACCCATCCTCGTTACTCTCGTGGTTCCGATCACTTACGATCTCTACACCCCTGGACTATCTCATTGTAAAACTAGAGGCAACACAACAGAATTATAGGTAATTAAGTCGATTGATGTACATCAAAAGAGCCGTATAACGGTACACAATAAGGCTGACTGTGTGGTTTTGATGTTAGGTGTCACTCCTGTCACACAATAAGGCTGACTGTGTGGTTTTGATGTAAAGATTTTTTTCTGGCCTGTGATTGGTTCAGATTTGTTCCCCTGAGCTGCCTTCAGTTTTACTATGAGATAGTCCAGGGGTGTAGAGATCACTGGAGTATCGAGGATGCGGCCTACCGTAATAAATAATATCACTAAAACGAAAAGATAACTCCAATAATAGGTTTACATATTTATATTTTTCATCAACAATCAGCACAATTCTATTTGTTGAAACACTAAAAGAATATAATCTATGCTTTATGTATCGACGTCAGAGAATTGCGAATGCGTAGTACATGATAGCACCTTACATTGTTGACGTTGTCCCAGTGCTGTTCAAACTCGACAGGCGTTGGTCTTCAGAGAACTAAAAACTCATATTGGTAATAAAAATCAATAATTTTCATTACCCTGTCATTTTTTTCTCATTAATTTACGTAGTTTCATTTATCTGAAGAAAATAAAGCAAAGCTACAGTGTGATATTTTTTTCAATATCTTTGCAGCCTTTATATTTTACCCTCAGGGCGGCCCTTTATGCACGGGGAATATTGATCTTCATCATTTAGAAGCTATAACTAAAGTTTCAATACTATGAAGATTTCAAATTATTTTGTAATATATGTTTTCAAACTTGATAACAACTGATCTGCTAATAAGAATAGCGATTCATACAATATACATTAGCAACTGCAGCGCTAATTAGAATAAACGTTTATGAAATATGAATCCCCACCCCCAATTCCACTCCTTTCCATGCACCATTGGCTCACAAAATAAAACCCTTCGTACAACACACGTTATGTAGCAGGTTCATATCATGCAATCCCATTACAGAACTGGTACACACAATACGCAATACAATTCCTTTTACAACGTTGGTTCATAACTTCATAAATATCATTCCAATTGTTGTTTCACGCAATATGACTCCATCAAAGCGTCCAACGTGAAGACGGCGTAACATGTAACATGGACACCATTGCATATAACGTTAACATTGGTTAACACGTAATGATTCTCCGAACATCGTTGGTTTACACTACACGGTCCTCGTTGGTTCCCACAAATGCAACTTGTCAACAAAGTCCTCCACATAACATTGCTTCATAACGTTGCTTCACAAATGATGACCAGAATTTCACCGGGGTTCAAGCGAGGAACTAATCCGTATTTATAATTGTATTAAGTACAAAAATTATTCATAATACTATTGGTTTATATCTTATCCCTAAGTTGTTGTGTAAATCCATTCTTTTTCTTTTGGCGAATGTTCGGATGGTTCTGTCTGA
Source organism: Argopecten irradians (assembly GCF_041381155.1). Taxonomy (NCBI): domain Eukaryota; kingdom Metazoa; phylum Mollusca; class Bivalvia; order Pectinida; family Pectinidae; genus Argopecten; species Argopecten irradians. The sequence continues at coordinate 36,905,280 of NC_091144.1, forward strand.
TTGTCGTCTGCTAATTCTGAGTAGGTAGCTCGATAGTCCAATGGCAGCGTCTTCACCCATTGCTCCGTTCGGATTTTGGACGAAAGTCTTAACTTATTTAACTTTTCTATAACACCGGGAGTGATAGGTCGGTATCTCACCGCCTTTGTCTTTGTGGGGCCCGATGAAGGTTTCCTATCCATGCTGCGTATTAAATCTAAAGGGATTTTATGTCCCCCATCGGAATCCTCCCCGTCGGAGTCCCCAGGAGAATGAAGCCTGTTGATGTCATTTATCAACTCTGGCAGACTAATTTGATGACTTCCGGGACGTGTCCCGCTTGTGGTAACTGTCTTTTTACCTGATGGAGACTGCACTCCACCATTTCGTTTCACTGTATTTCTCTCACCCTGTTTTGGGTTGCGCACAGGCCGTACGGGCTTAGCATATTTCTCAGAATTAAAGCTAATGGCGGAATGCTTTTCCCTCCGGTTGAGCTGAGGAAGAAGCGTTTCTGTGGCAGGCCGTTCACCAGCCACAAAAGAGTAGCTTCGTTTTAACACTGGCTGTCGAGTGTAAAGATGCCCCATCAGGTTCCGTCTCGCGGTATCCCTGCGCGAGACGAAGTCGTATCTTTCAACCATTACCCCCTTTCGGTCCCCTCCCGATACCATTGTGTTGGGAACAGGAACTGGGGGATGTTGACTCCGATATGGATGGGACGCTGATGGCGACGAGCCATTCACAACACACCGTGGTCTATCGTCGTTGCTATCACCGGAACTTGGATGTCTCCGTGAACTGTCAGCTACTTCCGCTCTAAAATTACCCTTGTGATCACTACCTGTCAATATTCGTCCCTGATCGGCAAACATAGGAAGAGTCTGCTAATGACACACAACCCATATCACTTTCAATTAAGTCTATTTCTGTCCAATCTAACCGAACAACTTACTCCCCTACTTGTAAGCCCATTCACGTTTAAATGTTAGCTCATCCTCTTCACATCGCCACGGATCAAACGTGTATTCAATTATGTCTTTATATATAGTTCAGTTGGAACATGTCCAGCACAAATAATTCACGTTGAAATGTTTTTTTGTACAGCGAGTATAATTTGTTCTTCATAAACACGAGAGTGTTACACCTCTACTCGTTTCTATCTTAATATTTACCTGGTCGCGACAGAATGGCTTCACCTCCTTCTACAGGTGTTCCCTGTATAACTTGATATACCATATCGGTGACTATAGGATCAGCTCATATCGACATCCATGCGTCAAGGACGCGTCAATACACTTTGTGGGAATGTAAATATTTCGCCGATTATAACTGAGCGACGGGATCGATAGTCATTAAAGCCCTCACACATTTCCTGTGTCTTTCCCTAGCTATGGAATTCTTGACCATGATAACCAATCACACACACACACATATATATATATCTAGGTGGAATAGCCAAACGTATAGCAGAGAACTGACGTCCACAAAGATACCTGTTTTTATAAGGTATCACTCATTCACATTATACCACTCCATTGGTAAATTCCCCAATGTCCATTTTCGTTTAAATCCATGTAAAGCACAGCAGTATGATATCGTATATTGGTTAAAGCTCACATGTCGATGATATTTTGAAGCAGAACTTGTTCTGTCAGCGATAGCAACCCTCCAATATGCGTAGTTTAGACAGAGTGGCCTTTATATATTGCTCCGTCTGTATACTCCCCTGGTTTTTAAACGCAGACCTGGAAAATATCGAATGGGATAAAAGGGTTTAATCCGACACGGCAGTATCACAGGTCCGAACAATAAACACATTGATTTGATATTTCAATAGATTTCTCGTAAGATTACAATTATTTTCATAGTTGCATTGTTCCTTTTAAATCAGACAGAGAGAAATTCTGTTTGTTGGGCCCTAGTTTTGTTTAGGTGATGGAAACCTGTAGAACATATATATATATCTACATTCAAAACAACTTACAGACATGCACAAACATTGATTAAATACATAACCGCTAACTTTCAATATACGATCTATTTATACATTGAAATGATATGTGGCCTAGTATTGTGAATCGTTTTAATGCTGTCTATGACAAAAAACACGGTTCAATAGCTTAGCTTTGTTGAATGCGATTACTATGTCCTCTCAGTTTGACTATATATCATTTATATGTTTAGTGCATAGATCGATCGGGAATTGTTTGGTCTCATTTTATAGTGCTAGCTCACTGAAACATACTGCCCAACAGGACACCCTGCCAGAATAATATGTAATATGCTAACAACAGTCACTTAACTCTTCATCCATAAGGGGAATTAAAAAGAAACTGAAATACCCTCCCCCCTAAAAAAAAAAAAAAAAAAAAAAAAAAAAAAAAAAAAAAAAATACAAACAACAACACCCAAAAAGAAAACAACAACTACAAAACCCCAAATTAACAACAAAAGGTTAGTGTCTTTTTATCCTCGGGAATGGAAATAGATTAATCGGACGCAGTGCATTGTGTCATTGACGTTATAATTTTATGTATATCTAGTATTGTTTAATAAAATTATTATCGATGCTTCAATTTATTATTTTCTCTAAAGAATTGTTTTACTAGATCATTATATCAAATGCATAATTTTTTATTTTCTCTAAAAAATGTTTTATTAAATCATTATCAATGCTTCAATTTATCATTTTCTCTAAAGAATTGTTTTATCAAATCATTATGTCAAATGCTTCAATTTATTATTTGCTCTAAAGAATTGTTTTATTAAATCATTATCAATGCTTCAAATTATTATTTTTTCCAAACTGCAAAATAACCATATGCATTTGTCAACGAATGAATCAGACTACTTTGTCCATGTTATAAATATTAAAATTATCAGTATAAATAACCATTTTATCTCTAATTCCCTTTTTCAGGATTGAGTTGAACATTAATCTGATGATGAATGCTCTGTATTCTGACTGCCCTGCAGGTAGGGTGTTAAGATTTTACCTGCTGCCTATATTGCATGATCGTAAAAGGCAACTAAATTATTTTAGAATATTATCTTTTCTCTTTTTTTTAACGTCTCCCATAACACCACCTCACGTTTAGCCATCGGTTGAGTGCCTCACGTTTAGCCATCGGTAGTAGTTTCTTTCCTGCTTAGCACACTTCCTAAAGAAAGTGGGACGACTGGTTTACCCGTTGTCAGTATAACGTGACCGGTGCGATGCGCTGTTCAGTTATTATAGAGTGCTTGAGTGGAATAGCAATATGAAATGGGCGACACAACACGAAAAAATACCAATATTCCCCAACAACACAACACTAAGTACAACATGCAATACTGCATGTCGGAGAGACCTTTTAAACTATTAAAAGGACTTAAGAATATTTGATCAGCCAAACGACGAAAACAATCAGTGATATGGATAACCATAAAATAAAATTTCCACCTGTACAAAATAGCATTAGTTCTTTCCATCTTCATTTAAACTATTTGTAGCTAGTAGTTCATATTCGAGAAAGAATTGATACGAATTCGTGTGTTAAAACCGTCATTTTGACCTCAGCCCTACATCAAAATAAATTTATCGAAATAAAATGGACCCGAGATCGATCAACAAATTACACGGCTTACTAACGAGTTTTGAGCGATTTATTATTGCTTTAATGCGAAGCATGCTCGATAAAAATCAAATAAACACGAGGAGGCCACATGGGAAATATAGAGTATACCGTCTAGGTGTATAAATGTTATGGTGGCATATTTCTGTCATCGAGTTAGTTTAGGTCGACTTATGGTAACTCGACTTTGACCAGATAGTTATGTCGGCAAGTCGAGTTATAACATGACTTGTTGAGATAATTATGTCGACCAGTCGAGTTATTACATGACCTATTGAGATATTTATGTCGGTAAGTTGACTTTTAACACGACAAATCCACATATTCACATTGGAAAGTCGAGTTACACTATCGCGACTGACTATCGTGGATCTCGTCGTAATAAAGTAAGTCAATTTTCCAGGATGTAAGTCGACTTTCCGTGATGTAAGTTGACTTGCCGACATAAATATCTCAACAAGTCACGAAATAACTCGACAGGACGAAATAATTATCTCGGCAAATTTACGTTACATAACTCGACCTAAAATAACACCATGGCAGAAATATGCCACCATAAAATGTAGTAGAACTTTAATAAAGATGTTAATTATCTCCGTGGTCATTCACCAGAACCCCTGCTAGTTGTATAGACATTTTCCTTCGTATAGATGGCTTCCCGAGTATTTGCATTCAATTTTCATTTCCCGTTAGATATACAGAACACATTTCATGTTTCTGGTTTTCCTTATTGCATAAGTTATGAGAATTGCGTTAAATTCTTTATCAAGTAAGTTTATTATTTAAGTAATTATATATAATCGATATAATCATCTTTTTAGAATTATTTTAATCTCAACATATAAAATAAATAACAAATAGTGAATGTATGAGTGTCTTGGAAGACTGGTATGCTTTTTCTTGGTAAACAGAAGTAAAAGTCTGGTAAATCTTATATTACTATTTTAATGAAGCTTACCGACAAAGACACAAAACAGCATTATACTGACAACGGTCAAACCAATCGTCCCACTCCCTTTATGCTGAACATCAACCAGGAACAGAAACTACCAGTTTTATTAACTATATATACTCGACCAGTGGACAGAACCTAGGACTTTCCTTATAAAAGGCTTTTAGATTTCATTCCCCTATCGAGATGTTTCTGTATTTCTCTGTGTAATAGGGATATTCTGCTCAGTATCTTTGGTAGGATGATTATGTGAGGTTGCACTTTAAAAAAGCTCAATTGAGTTCTCATCATCAAAAGAGGACACAATACGAACATGCCTGCGCTACGCCTTCATTGGAGGAGTCCACAATTTGGTATAAAACGTTGAACAATATAAGTCAAAGCTTCCAAAATATTTTGCCAGTCTCTAGTATATCCAAATCACATGAAAACTATGTTAAGTAATTATGAAAAATATATTGTAAGACTTAATGAATTGGATAAAAGGAGATATCAAAATAATAATGAATTAGATTTAAAACATGCATTGTCAACAGAACTGAGGTTTCTACATGAAGACGCATGCGCACCTGCTACTTCCGGTCAAGTTTAATGAAATCAGTCGTGATTGTGGAATAGGATTAAGAAACTCCTGTATCAATATAGATTTGATCCAGGAGTGTTAGATAAATAAACTTGTACTTACACGTGCCTTTTTTCAGCTTACCTACGTACTCACAGCATTACCTGTAATTGAAATAAGATTTCAGGTAGATATCAACCATATTGGTGTGGCTAAGGAAGTTCTACACCTTCACATTATCATTATGAACTCCGAATCGTTTAATGTAGTCGTTAAGGCCTACTTGTCATACACTAAACTGTTTAACATGACAGGCCCAGCCTTGGTACGTAAAGAAGGATTATCTAAACATTTCAACAGGTAGATGATAATAAAAAAACAACATCGTGTGGGGTTCGTCACCAAGGAAGAGAACCCGCGCGGGGTCGTATAGGTACGATACCGAGGAATGGAATTACATGGTATATCCAAATGTTTACTGCATAAATATCAACATCACTGGGGACGGTTATGTCGGCTATCTAGGCCCTCATTATTTATATTTTTTATCGATAACATGTTTTTTTCACTTTTGTATCTGGAAGGAACAACTTTTTAAAAATTAGTAACTATCAAGATTATCCTTGTGATATTCTCATAAAAGGGGAAAAGTTTGTAATGGGCTTTTGAGTGATATATATTGATCATATATTTTTCAGAAAGTATAACGAAATCATGTTATGTATGAAAATAGAAACACTAAGATATCACTCACTCACTGTGAGGCTCAGTTATTTTTACACGTGCATCATAACAAAAGAATTGATCCCTCGAAATTGTCATCGAAAATTCCTAACATTTAAGTATATTTATTGGAGTTATCAACAAGGAAACTTGAAACATTACGGGATAACAAAACCTCAGGACAATAACTATGTAACATATCTTTTATGTTTGATATCACATAAGTACAGAGATAATACTAACCAATATTGAAAACGCTTTGAAAAAATCTAATTCAAGAATATATACTATGAACTATATAATACAAATGTTGCTGGGTACATTTCTTGACACTCCCAGATTAACGATCTGGTTTGAAAATAACCGTCTTTTGCCCCGAGGAATATCGTTCACTCAGGTTAATAAATCTTGTTTTTACCTCACCCAAAGTCAATAATTGTAAATATTAATAACATATTACCATGACTATCATTTTCTTCATCCACGGTTGTTGAAACCAGGTTGATCCCACGCTGAGATGTAAATACGATATAAATACTCTTTGTATCGACACAATTGGTATAAAATATATTCCGGCATTCATTCGGGGTTTAAAGTACAACTCAGATTGTGAACTCTCTCATACCTATCAACAGCAGTATAGTTGTCCTGTCTAACGCATTACTTCCATGTATTATTAGTTCTAACGCCTCAAAGTGTTTTTGTTGTGAATAAAATATATTTGTGAAATCGTGCATGGTATCCTCACGATTTGATTAAACTACATATGTTGTCGTGAATGGTCGTGGGTAAGTTGTATAGATCCTAGAGTGCGATATTAAAAGATATCGCACCAAGCAGAGCAGACAGAATTATTTCTGTGTATATGTTGGATTTTTGTATTGACAAGGACGGCAATTGTTTGTTTATGTGTAAGTAAACATCTATGTAGGTATAATAGATATTGATAGATGAGTGTCTATAATATTTTGGTCTAAATATAGCCATTGATGCATACAAATTAGAATATCAAACTATTTCAATTATAGAAAGAAATCAAATCTAACGTGTTTACCGAGATGTAAGTAAAACTTAGAAACGAGTTCCATAACATATGGAACATGTTTTAGAAAAAAGAGAATATTTAACGATTACAGTGGTAGAAAAATATCAAATTTTACATGTTTACAGGGTTTTAATAAAAACTTAGAAATGAGTTTAATAATATATGGAACATGTTTTTATGAAAGGGAATATTTAAAGATTACAGTGGTAGAAAAATATCAAATTTTACATGTTAAAGATGCTCCACCTCCGACAGAGCATAAATGATATTCCTCAGTTGAACAATAATTGGTGTTTGATCGTGTATATATATGTCTAATTAACACAAAAATAATATAAAATAATTTATTTAGCCTTTGGTGCATGCACAATCAGTACTTCCTTCCATATAGAATATAGTGACACGGAATTTTTTCGGGATGCAATTAATTATTTGTCATATTTTTAACTTGAAGTAAAATTAGAAGCTCAAACTTTTCAATGGTGGTAATGGTGTAAAGTAAGTAACTTTTGTAACTGAAGAAAAATACTAAATCGTCTGCTCCTGTTTTTGATAGTGAAAAAATACCATTTGTCAGCGGTGGAGCATCTTTAACAGGTTTTTAATAGAAACTCATAAATGAGTTTAATAACATATGGGATATATTTTTATGAAAGAGAATATTAACGATATCAGTGGTAGAAAAAGATCAAATCTTGGTGTTTACCAAGCTGAAAGTAAAACTTAGAAAACGAGTTTCATAACACAAGGTACATGTTTTTATAAAAGAGAATATTAAACAATTTAATTGGTAGAAAACTATAAAATTTTACATGTCCACAGGGTTGTAATCAAAACGTAGAAAAGAGTTTCATAATATATGGAATACGTTTTTATGAAAGAGAATATTAACGATTTCAGTGTTTATCTCATATCAAGTTAATTAAGTTAACCTCATAATCGAAAATCTACATAAAAATGTGTACCAAAATAAGTTTTTTAAAAATAAAAATATTAAAGGGAAAGAATTTCTTTTTATTCAATCGTAGATTCTGACACGGCTTTGATAAAAATAAAGATAAATGGATTCTATCTAATGAAAAACATATCGCCAGTAGATTGCGCGAACAAAACTTGAGTAAGAAACATGTATATTATGTAATATATATTTGATTTCGTTGGAGTTCGATTACGATACTCTATAAGTATGAACATTCAAAGACAGATATTTAAGCAGATTAAACGGCTGAAGCCTTCTCATGTTATTTTTAATAGCTTGTATAGAAAAGTATATCTAAGAATTAAATTCCTATACTTTTTATTCTCTACTACTCAAACTTTACCTGTTTGAAAATTATACCTTGCTATAAAAATTAAGGTAATGAGAGAGGAAATCCAATTAGGGATTGAATACCAGATGGGATCAAAGATAACACCATATACATGCATTCCCTGTAGTCTATGATTTTAAATGTCATTACTAATTACCTGTAATGAACTTTCGTCTGAAATGTTATAGATTTGAAAGACGGCATTGATAGGCTTTTCACTCAGACACCTGGACGTTCAATCAGATAGCGTATGTTTTATGTCTAAAAATATTTATTACATTCTGTCGATAAGATAAATATTTGATAATGTTTTACTGTAATTTAATATAACATAATTACATGCAGCAATAGAATAAGTACCAAGAGGTCAAATCCATGTCTTATACATAGGAACTCAAATGAGTATTCATTTCAAATGAGACTTATGAAACGAGTCTAAGAAGTTTATATTTTTAGGAGCGTTGGTGAGCAAAAATTAAAACTTTGAGGCGAGTTTCATAAAATCTCATATAGATATATACATAACCTCAACGACCTATACAGTATCCATTTTGTACCGCCGTTCTTGAATCGTGACGTCAAGTGATTTTCCCTGACATAACAATATTGTTTCTGTCATGACGTCCCAATGAGTTTCCTGCTCGACACTTCGTTAGCCAATAATAATAAGAAATCTAGGTTACTGAGGTTTTGCGATAAAAAGTATCTTAAAGTTGTGTTAATTTCGTATAAGAGTTTACGAAAGTCTTCTCGAAGTTTAAATATTTGCTCATCAGCGCGCGTAGAAATAATAAAATAACTTCTTAGACTCGTTAAATTAAATTTTCTGGTTATATTGCGCTAGTGACATATGCAAAAAATTACACAGTCAAAGTCAATAGACAGTATTATGTGATATACCTCGTTATTTAACATTTGCTTGATAAACACATCAACGTTGACGTCATGGGTGATTTGATTGAGCTATGTAAATACAATACACTATCAGAAAGTGTAGCGTGAGCTAAATACACCAAATGGTAAAAAAGAGCCATATTACAGAAATGGTGGCACGTGTTTCATAATGTAAGTTCAAACCAGTGGACCCTCGATAATCCGGATGTCGATAGTCCGAAAAAAACGGGGAACAGATTTGATTGAGCTATGTAAATACAATTCACTATCAGAAAGTGTAGCGTGAGCGAAATACACCTAAAGGGTAAAAAAGAGCCATATTACAGAAATGGTGGCATGTGTTTCATAATGTTAGTTCAAATCATTCAGATGTTTTACAGTGGACCCTCGATAATCCAGATGTCGATAGTCCGAAAAAAACGGGGAACGGATTTGATTATTTACGAAGAAAACAAGAAGTCCAACAATCCGGAAAATTCGTTTTTTTATCGAGGGTTCACTCTTTTTGACTATTAGAGATTTTTGTTTGATAGTCCTATATACTTAAAAACGCCATCTGTGAGCTGGTCATACATTTGTGCATTAATCATTTATCAATGCCATTCATATTTACGACCGCTTACAGAGACATTGTAGTGGATAAGAAAGGAGATTAAATATAACAGCTCTTAATTGGTGTGCACTTACTGCAAATAGAAATGAAAAGACTAAATGATTTAAATCTCTTCTTTCTATACAACGTTCTTGAACCTTCCGTTATCGGGCTCTACGTGTGTGCGTAACACAACACAGAAAACACTTATGTTATAAAACGAGCATGAAGTAAGGATTAAATTTCAATTCCTTTTTATAATTTTATAATTATCATATCCCCGCCTGTGATATATCAAGATAATGATTTTTTATGGTGAATTTAATGAAACTAAACAGCACACACCAGATAAGGAGAGAAAAAACATATTTTACTTCAGGTAAAAAGTATTGAGAGCCATATTTTTATCTCTAAAACATTTGATACTGTAAATTAACTTAATAAGCTTCATGTTGTAAACTCATCTTAGGTCATCGATATCTATTTTCTTAAGTTATCTATGATTTTTAGAAACCTTTAAATTTTGCTCCGGAATATAGTGGGCCTTTAAAAAAAGATAATATATATATCATACACATCGCAATGTTAACAATGAAAGCATGTTATATGAATTATGATACCATGATAAATACATTATATATACATCGGAACAGTCAAAATAAAGATAAGCTCAGAATATTTACAGGTATAGAAATGTATGGTGGTGTAGTGTTTATTAGTTGATAAAGCACAAGATATTATAAATTATTCAAAGTACAGAATTTGGAAGAAAACACTAAAATTTTCTCCTGTCAGCAAATGTTCACGCATAAACGTATCGTTAAATTTGAATCTTAACATATGAATAATTGAACTAAATATGTACGAGTATTACTACACCGCTAGCTACCAAACGCAAAAATATCCCCGTTTCAAGAATACTGTATCACAGTTTTACATGTAACAATGTCCGATAGGATTGACGATTGCGAGATACCGAAGGTCGTAACATTGACTTATCTAGCTCAATGTGCATGGATTTAACACAGTTTATGTTCCAATCCACGTTATTACAGCGACTAAACATTAATAACATTATGAATTACAAAAAAATATGTCTGTCTGGGTTCATTTAAGCGTGATTATCGTATTTTATTCATCAGAGTTGTGTCTCTTGACGCGATGACAGGTAAAACACAGGTACGCCTGCCAGGTAATAAAGATAGACAGACGTGATAAATTGGGATTCAATACTATCAGTGCAAAATTTAATTACCCAGCCAGGTGTGTAACCAGGTGTATTATTGTGCGAGAGATAAATACATTCTACATATTCTTAGGTGTAAAAATATACACTTCATATACCAGGTGTAGAAATGTGTACTTTTAATACTGTAAAATTTATATTTCTTATGCCAGTAATGAAAAAAAAGACATAATATCATATCTGATAGAAAATGGAATATTATGTTTCATATACAATGTTCCAGATGTAAAGAAATATGTACTTCTAATAAACTGGTTAAAAAAATATACCTCTAATACCAATTATTAAAAAAATACATCATATCCCTTTTATAATACTTAATATATATATTTCATATACCAAGTAAAAAAAAAGTATGCTTCTTATGTCTATCCTGGTAAAAAATGTATACTTCTGACATTTTGATATAAGATATATTTCATAGTATATCAAATGTAGAAATATATTCTTCTTATATTTATCCTGGTATAAAAAAGTGAAATTCTGATGACTTGATAGAAAAGATATAGAAAAAATACTTCATATACCCAGGTGTAAATGCATATTTCATATACGTAGGTGTAAAAATGCATATTTTACATACCAAGGTGTAAAAATGCATATTTCACATAACTAGGTGTAAAAATGCATATTTCATATACCTATGTGCATATGGCAAGTTATACAAATGTGTACTGTGTATATCCAGGTGTAAATGTATACTCAATGGAGTAGAAGGATTTTTGTATTAAGCTACTAGTGTATGTAACTATGTTTATTTTTTGCATTAACTTTATTATCCCAGATTTAGATATAAAACTTTAGTAGGTACACACAGGTGTAATCCGAAATCTGGTTAAGGAATATCATAGAACTAGCCAACGCGAAAAGTCAAAATTACTAATCCATCATTAATCCGTCTTGTGGTATTTTGTAACCTTTTGTGTCGATAATAATAATCTAACACGCTTTAATGACGATTTTCTTAGTATTCTAGTCAAAATGTATAAGTACAATTATCAAAGAACTTTCATAATCTACTGTCAATCAACTTTTTTATACATGCGATTTACTTTCACGAATTTCGCAAGGCAGGTAAATTTGATAATGTTTGTCTTCGTGAATTTATAACAACATCATTTTCATTAAAATGAATTTCCATTCAGGTTTTAAATCCGCAAATGTTAATCTTTGCGAACTTGTTTTTAAACGGAGACCGCGAAATTTAGTAGTAACGAAAAAACCAATTAGAAACTAGTATGCAGCCTAAAGATATGCGATATCTAATGTCAACTCGATTCAAACTGAATGACATTTCATAACATGCTGGCATCTACCAAACTACATTTAACAAAGTATAATACAGTTATCGTAAGGGGAGCTTCAGAACTTTCTTAAAAACTTCACCATTTACATAAGTGTCGATTTCATGAGCAATTTGCCCCGTAGCAAACATTTACATTGACAGCAAGTTTCAGTTAATTTATGCACAAACAACCTCAAACACCTGTACTCTTTCATCGCAAGCGATATTTCGGACATTTATTAATGATTTTGTATATGTTTCTAGTTGAAAACAACACATGGTTTATTTTACCGTATATTTTCATAATATATGCAGGTTGATGTGTGCTACGGATCCTAATGCTCATGAAATCGACACCTTGTTGAATAGGAGGTGACTATTACCGCTTTTCTCTAGCTTCCCCTTCATTGTATATGAACATGCACATCTGTATGCATCATAGTGTGGCAAATATATATATGTATATAGATAATTATACTTGGAGAAGTCAATCTTTCAATTCAACAATTATCCAAAACAGCACATGTATTCATAATCCATCTAAAGGTGGATATATCAACAGCATGTTTGCAATAGTCTATGACTAAAAATAGGAATTCAGTAGTTCACCTTTACGGTATGAACGTAAAGTTGGTTAACATGACCATAAACAGGAATTCAGTAGTCCACCTTTACGACATGAACGTACAAATGTGTAACGTTGGTTTACAACCCGTATCTGAATACATACGATAATGAAAGAACAATGTATATTTACCTGGTAGGTTAATTTGGGCCCATGTCCATTTCCTGCTCATATACTCGTAAAACACACTTATAAGGTGTTCTAATATTACATATATCCAGTTGTGATTTACATACAACTTATTTGGTCACTCCGTCCCTGAGGTGACATGCCTGCCAATATACACATACACTCCCTCTACCCGCTTTATAAGCCGTTACCTAAATACAACTGTTTTAAAAATAGCATGCGACCAGACCTTAAGCGTAAACTCTTAATTTCTATATACTTGGCTTTTAAATGGATTGTGGGATTTTAAATACATAATAATAGAGTATCGTAAGTTAGTCATGTTAGCGGTAGAGATTCATTACTATGCGCCGTTAGATACAAGCTTTTTTATTAAATGAAACATTAGCTATAAAATAAACCATAAAGAAAAATAATGTAATTTCGTATTATTAATTACAAGTTATATGTGGCAATACTGGGCAAAATTTTGACATGCTATTTTTCTTCAGTAATCTATTGAAAACCTTCAGTTTTGATGAATTAAGATGTGAAAATCATTCAAATATGCTAACATGCATGATGCCTTATAAATATTAGTTACAGCATAGAATTTATGCACTTGTAAAATTCTTGTTTTTATGCCTAATGTATGTTGAGATGGAAACATACCTGCATGATTCACTTTACAATTAGTAATGATACTGAAAAATATGAAATGAAATGAAATTAATGAATGTAGACCACAATTTGGCATCATGGTCTGACAGTATGCACTAATTCCACTGCAATTTAGATGTATATATACACTGCCTAAAAAGATTAGTATAGTATGACACTTGTAAATTAAAACCTATGCATTGTAAGCATTGTAATTCTTAAAATGTTGGTGTAACTTTTAGCGGTGAAAAAATATTAAAAGCTCTTTTTTATTGTTGAGTATGAAAATTATGGCACATCCACTTATAAATGAATGAACAAAAAGCAAATTAGCGTAAAGAACTTTACAATAGTAGAAATAACATAATTGAAATTGAGTTATTTTGATCTCTTCTGTATGTAAAACAGTTTTCATGCAACTCTCAAGGAGCGTTGACGTGGAAATAGGCTCCTCGTATCATACTGTACAGTTGCTAATATTCGCGGGGTTATAATTTTGCTAAATTTGTCGATCCATCCAAGTTCGCGAAGTTTAATACCTCGCGAAATTTTACAACCGCGAAACTTTACGGTAAAATAATGATTCAATGTAATTGAATTTTAGGCTCTCGTTAGGTTATATCGTGGTTCTTCATGCTTAATTTTGAATGCGTTATTTCGCAAAGTGACCTACTCTGAGGAATTATAAATCTTAAAGATACCCCAACGTCGACATTAACGACTCTCATCGTTTGAACAGTATGATTGGCGTTTATTCTTTATTCATGTAAATTTATATGTAATTGACTTCACTTTTGGTGGAACCACAACTAGTACTTCATTCCATGGACTTTTTTGGGAGGCAACTTATTATTTTTGACTTGGCTTATTTAGATGCTCCATCGCCGACAGAGCATAAACGATACCCATCGTGTGAACAAAACCTGATTTATAAGCGTGTTTAAAAATATTTATATGTGGCTAATTAACACAAAAATGCATATAAAATAATTTATTTTACTTTTGGTGCATGCACAATCAGTACTTTATTCCACATAGGGTATAGTGTCGTGGAAGTTTTTCGGGATGCAATTAATTATTTCTAATATTTTTATCTTGGATTAGGATAGGAAACTCAAACTTTTCAATTGTGGTAATGGTGTAAAGTAAGTTACTTTTGTTATTTGCCTGCTACTATTTATGATAGAGAAAAAATACCATTTATCAGCGGTGGAGCATCTTTAAGTAAAATAGGAAGCTCAAACTTTACCATGTTGGTAATGGTGTAAAGTAAGTAACTTTTGCAACTGAAGAAGAAATGTACTAATTCGTTTGATTCTGGTTTTGCTAGAGAAAAAAATACCATTTGACAGCGGTGTAGCCATTTAAAACTGAAACAACACATTCAGCAGAAGAAAGTCGTTTATTTGCGAAATGCACTTTATACAGTTTGATATTGATCATCAATTCATTTACAGAGTATAGAGTACTAGGGTAATAGAATACATAAAGCAAAATTAAAATAAATCAAATCATTAAGTAACCGTTAAAGTATGTAGTTTTGTTTGAAATCACTGTTTATGAAAAGTGACAAATTGATAAATTATGATAAAATCAAAAATGATATTGGAAGCAATCCAGAATTGCTAATCTTGCTTTATGCCAACAAATAGAGGTACATACCATTTTCCAATTCATGACTCTATTTACATATTATAAATGCTCCTCCGCTGACGAATAATATTTTTCTCTATCAAAAACAGAAGCAGACGACTGAGTATTTTCCTTTAGTAACAACAGTTGCTTACTTTATACTATTACCATCATTGAAAAGTTTGAGCTTCTTATTTAAGTTCAGAAAAAACTTACAGTAAGTGTTGCAAGCAACACACGTTCCCTGCCGTCAATTTTTTTCTTCTAATTTATGGTCAGTTATTATTGCGTAGTTATGCTATCATTATATGAAGTTTGTACAAATTCTGCCTCAAGTTATCCTCCGGAAACGAAAATTTATGAAACAAACTATTTTAGTAACGGTGACCTTTTGACCCCAAATTCAATACCAAGCTATGTTATCCCCTATGTTACCTTTGTATAAATTTTTAACAATTTCCGTTGATGTGTTCTCAACTTATCATCCGGAAACTAAAACTTGTGAAACAATTTATTTCTAGTAACAGTGACCTTTGTAGTTGAACTTTTGACCCCAAATCCAATTTCAAGCGGTATTTTCTCATATGCTACCATTGTACGAAGTTTGAGCAAATCCGTTGATGTGTTCTCAACTCATCGTCCGAAAACTGAAATTTATGAAACAATCTATTTTTAGTAAGAGTGACCTTTGTAGTTGACCTTTTGACCCCGAATTAAAACCCAAGCTGTATGTTCTTATATGCTACCATTGTTTGAAGTTTGATCAAAATACGTTGATGTTATTGTCTGCAAACTAATATTTTGTGAAAAACAACAACATATTTTTAGTAATTGTGACCTTTGTAGCTGACCCTTTGACCCCAAATCCAATCCCAATTATGTGAAGTGGACGGGACGGACGGACAGACAGAAAGACAGACAGACAGACAGACAGACAGACAGACAGACAGACAGACAGACAGACAGACAAACAGCTCCAGGTTCACTGACAGGGGACTAATATAAGTGTTTTAAAGTAATTAATTAATTGCATCCCGAAAAGAATCCACAACACCTATATGGAATGAATTACTGATTACGCAGCCAACAAAAGCCAACAAAATTGATGTTTAAAGTTTTTTTTTACTTTTTAAATGATGAAGATATGTAAACATACGTATGGTCCATGCTAATTTATCATTGCAGAACGTTGTAGGTATATTTTAATCAATTTTTTCAGGCATGCATGATATTAAAATATCAAATTACTCCACCAGACATACTTTAAATCTCATCCCACCCTTTTATGAATTGCCTTCGGAAGAATTAAAATATTGTTTACATGATCCAACTTTGGTGTGTCCATAATTTTGCGATAACAACACAAAGGAGATAACTTTCAACATTTCGTGCTCTCCGATATAAATAATATGGGGGTCTTAAGGGCGGGCTAAATGGGGTCAATTTGATCAAATTGTTTTAAACGATTTCTCCTCTGAAAGTTAGGCTGACTCCAAGGGCTTATTCGACGAACACCTCTGAAAGTTATTTATGGATATCGCTCATATTGTATATGTACCTAAATTATGTCAATTTTAGAAGAAAACATTTAAAAGGTTTAGGGGAAATTCCTAATTTAAGCAGCTTTCCTTACTTATGTGAATTTCAGAAGGAAGCATTACAGAGGTTCAGGAAATTATCTTAATTTATGAACTTAATGTATGTAAAGATTTTAAGATACAAAAAAAAAAAAAAAATTAAATAAATTAAATTACAAAAAACCACTTCATGTATGTAATTAAAGATTATTGATTGTCAACATCTTTCTAAAGTGTTTGACTCATTAACACCAAACGATCCGATATCCATTATCTTTGACACACAATAGATGTTTGTCACGCACACTGGATGCACCATAACCGTGTTGGTAATCCTATTCCACCTGGAAATTCAAACTACGAAGAAATTATCTCCTAGTGGTTAAGTTAAAATATACTGTAAACCAACTTCCTTTCGCGGCTACTTATTTTCGCGATTTCCGTTTCAAAACAAATTTGGGAAGATAAACATTCATGGATTTAAAAAAAATGATTGTAAATGCTTATCAGTATCAATGATGTAGATATTAGTTCGTGCAGATAAACTTTCGCGAATTTATTGGGATCGCGAAATTCGTGAGGTAAGATGCACGCGAAAGAAAGTTGGTTTGCAGTACCGTTAACGTGGAAATTTACGCGAGAAGAAACTTTACGCTAATTACACGTAGGTCGCTTAGTCGCGAAAATTTCCCCAGCTTTGTTGTTGAACATCTGAAAATATATCTGTCGCTAATTAACAACACTGCGAAATGTTATGCCTATGCAAACCGGGCTATTAAGCACTCGCAAAAATGCCCAAGTATACAGTATGACTCATGGTGTATCAATCATTTAATATAAAAAAAAATGATGCAATGTTATTGTGCTCTAATGTCTGCATGCCTTTATTGGACGTCTTTGATTAGTCCAGCCGAATACTTAAAGATACTCCACCGCTGACAAATGGTATTTTTTTCTCAATCTATATCACGAGCAAGGTAATTAGTATTTTTCATCAGTAACAAAAGTTGTTTACTTTACACCTTTACCATCATTGTAGAGTTTGAGCTTTTTATTTTACTGAAAAATTTATATAAATATCAAAAACAATTAATAGCTTCCCGAAAAAAATTAATGGCACTATGCTCTATATGGAATAAAGTATTGATTGTACAAGTACCAAAAGCAAAATAATTTATTTTATATGTATTTTTGTTTTAATTACATACATATATACACGATTTTTTATTTTTTATTCATGTGATGGGTATCGTTTATACTCTGTCGACGGTGGAGCATCTTTAACCCAATTAGGATGCTGGTCATCATGATTATTCAACTAGGCATGAATAAGGAGGCGTGGTTCATGTTTCAACTTGTGCAGTAAAAATCAATTTACTTAACTGTTTTATCACTGGAATCTCTCTCTGAGGGTTTTACTTTCTACTCATGAAGTAATTAAAGATTAATGATTGATGGACTATGTCTTAAGTGTTTGGTACATTAATCACCAAGTTATACCGATATCTTATGACTATGCGCCGTATGTGTTACCTTCTGCCACTCAAGAAGACAGACTGCGAGGGAAAGGATATTATTATGTTTAGTTCCATAATAAATCTGATGGTGTCTTAATCATCTAATGTGATGTCTGACGCGATATGATAAAAGATATTGGACGTTTTCAATCGGTGAAATCTAAAACTGATAACTGTTATCTTGGTTATACCCATCAAGGACTGAATACGAGGACGGATATTGTTTTTCTATACAGGGTATAAATTAGAAAAGTGAGTAAATTATATGTCTCTATCCCAGAACATTAACAGATATGCGTCAGCAATTGGCTACTGTGCTTTTTATTGTAGTATTTAGCTTAACATTTGTTAATGTTGCATTCTCATCGATGGCTCCTTTATTGGAGCCGATGGTTACTTTAATTGAACCACCGGTTGTGCTCACCTTACGTCCGGTTTCTCATAACATACATTTGAATGTCAATATAGGCAAATATCTGAACGATAATGTTTTTGATAGCATAGATGGTATTGGCGTACTTATGTGCGCCAAAACTTGCTTCTTGAGGAAGAATTGCAAAGTCATCGGATATAACCATGCTACACGAATCTGTGAACTAGGAAAGCGCCCCCGGGCCATGGAAGGCGGAAGTGATGACAACGCAGTGGTGATTCTTAAGGATGAAATTGACAAAGTGGCAGTAAGTAGCCTTAAGTATAGAAAATAAAGTTTTTTGATTTGTGAATGCTCAAGTTTTGATTGAATCATCCTTCGCTTATTTCACTCTCTTACTTCTCATCTGTCTCACTTTGTATGTTTAGCCATCCAAAAGGATAGCTTAATTTTTTTCAATTTAAAGGTTTTCATTCCCCTTTGATACCCACTGCCTTTCCAAAACGACTTTTTTGAGTTTTAAGACTGTAATTCAAAACGAGATTGATAAGTTTGTACAGTCGCAAAAGTCATTATTAAATACTGCGAATAAATGCACGTTAGTTGAATATCACTGCGCCAGACGGCAAAACGAACTGTAACATGTTAAAGTTGCTCCACCGCTGACAAATGGTATTTTTTCACTTTCAAAAACAGGACCAGACGATTTAGTATTTTTCTTCAAGTACAAAAGTTACTTACTTTGCACCATTACCACCATTGAAAAGTTTGAGCTTCTAATTTTACTTCAAGTTAAAAACATGAAAAATAATTAATTGCATCCCGAAAAAATTCCATGGCACTATATCTTATATAGAATGAAGTAATGATTCCGCATTCACCAAAGGCGAAATAAATCATTTTATGATGTTTTTGTGTTCATTAGGCATATATATACACGATTAAACACCAATGATTGTTCAAATGATGAATATCATTTATGCTCTGTCGGCGGGGGAGCATCTTCAACAAAGATTACGCATGAAATCTTGCATTTGTTTCGTATTGTAACCTCTTTTCAGGCAATCGGTATATATTTTATTATTATAACACTGTAAAGAATTAAAAAACAAATGTTTCGGAAAAGAAGTCGGTCTTTAAAATTAATAGCAACTGCAATTCTGTAAACTGACTTATTTTCGCACGGGAAAACAAAACCCCCCGAAAAAAATCAAATACAAATAAAATATAACGTTTCAACTGTGAATTTAAATCGCCTTTGTAATGTTGCTGGGCATGAACATATCTTGGTTGACAGTAACATGAGTCAGCTCCATTCTTATTAATAAAGGATGACTAACCCTAAATATTTAATGCTGTGGCCGGATTACTCGCGAGTACATATTACAGTGGAACTCACTTAATTTGACCCTAAAATCTCAATAATAAGGCTAGTAAATCTAGGATTTTTTTAACGGTCAACGGTATCTTAAAAATATGACGGTTTTGAAAAAAACGCCGCACTAGAAAGTTAGCCTTGGATTAATTCCAACATCTAAAACCTTATTTTATTATATGCATAAATACATGAATATGTATGAATAAATTCATAAATTCGTATTAATTATCATAAATAATTCATGTACTTTTTAATACATTTATTTTGTTTTAGTTTGAATATTCAATTTAAACACCGATAAAATGTTTCGAAAGCAAGCCAACCTGATAAGTAAGTCTATAAAATAAGACGGGTTTAAAAATAGGTCGGTCTTGAAAATAAGCCTGGGATTCCCTACCTTAAAATGAATATAAGCCGTGGCATATAATCGAGATTTTAAGGTACCACTTTATTTGAAATTAATTATAATCCCTATTCACACATTATCATTGTCTTTCTTCTTCGTTATATTGAAATCTGGATACTGTGAAGAGATTTCAATATACGCGAGTTCCACTGTATTTTTTGAAATACTACTGAGAGTTCCGTTTTTTCCCTTTTTAATTATGCTCTAAAATATATAATCTTCAAATTAAGATATAGAGCGAATTTTTGTCTGCAAAGGTAAGACTTCTCCCTATGTAATTTATGTAAAAAAAGCAAAAAGTTTGTGTCAAGAAATCGGGACCTGATCTGGTCTGGTCTTTCTGTCCAAAATATTCATTGTTGTGGCAGCAATAAGATTGCATCCTCGATACCTAAAGGGATACTATCACTGTCATTATATCAACTCCATCCTCGATACTCTAGGGGTTACTATCACTGTCGTTTTATCCACCCCATCCTCGATACTCTAGTGGTTACTATCACTGACGTTATATCCATCCCATCCTCGATACTCTAAAGGGTCACTATCTCTGGCGTTATACCCACCCCATCCTCGATATTCTAGGGATCACTATCACTGACGTTATATCCACCCCATCCTCGATACTCTAGTAAACTCAATCTCATAGCAGTTTATGAGAAAAAATAAACCACATGACCAATCCAGGTCCCTTCCTTTCGACATTACAGAGATGGTTGACGCCCAACTTCAAAGTCACACAATCAATTACACTGTTCCATTATTCGATTTATATCAAAGGACAACACGGTGGCATTCCAAGGAATCTGGATGATTGCTATGACATATCCCTGCGTTAGATATAATCATAGTAATCCCTGAAATGTCGAGAATGATAAGACATCCCCAGAATGTCCATAGCGTTAGATAAGGTCTGCGAACAATTCATACGGAAGGATCTTTGTTTCAACAATAGTTTGATAAAATATAGATTTTTCCTTACATTGCTTCGTTCCAGAGCCTTACGGGGAAGTGTTCCAACCATGAATGTGATGAAGGCACAACCTGTGTGGCCTTATCGAGACAAAGTCAACCAAAATGCATTATCACAGGTACGACTGCACCAATTTTCATAAACATTTCTTTTAAAATTTAGGAAACCCATTAACGTAAAACTCCCCATAGTAAAGCGTTACAGAAAATACACGGTTATAACGAACCTTTGGGACCAACGAAATCACTTTGTTATAAGCATGCTTTGTTATACACTTAAAACAGACATCATATGAGAACCTTGGCGATGAATGGAAATTACTACCGTATAACCGTGAATTCGTCATAAATGTGTTCGTTATAAACGTATTTTACTGTATCCAGTTAGACAATTTTAAAGATGCTCCACCGCTGACAAATGGTATTTTTTCACTATCAAAATCAGGATCAGACGATTTGGTATTTTTCTTCAGCTACAAAAGTTACTTTATTTACACCATCACCACCATTGGGAAGTTTGAGCTTCTAATTTTACTTCAAGATAAAAATAATAGAATGATTAATTGCATCCCGAAAAAATTCCGTGGCACTATGTTCTATATAGGATGAAGTTCTGACTGCGCATGCACCAAAATAAAATATTTTATATTATTTTTGTGTTAATTAGACATATTTATACGATTAAACACCAATTGTCGTTCAAATAATTAGTATCAATCATGATCTGTCGGCGGTGGAGCATCTTCAACTTCTGCAACGTTTTCCTAGATTGTGACGTCACAACATGGTTACAGTTGTGTTCCGGGGAAATTCGTGTTGACGGATCTAGATCTTCTGTCTTCAAATATGTAAAAGATACTTGTAAAATTAATAAAAAGCAAAACCGGAATTTCTTGGATTCCTGGCCGTTTTGAAATCCGATGAATCCTCTCAGGATTTGGGTACAGATACGGAGAATGACTGTAAGTTATGTTCAAAACAATACGTAGAAAGCAAAACGAAAGTGATGAAAAGTGATTGATGCCAAGGCAATATCTGCTTTGGATCCCTAGACTTTTGACACACGCATATACGGAATCCTATCGAAATCGGACTCCATGTGTTTTTGCTCACCTTGTAGAGTGACAGTGAAAAAAGTGTATTAACAAAATCGACGAAAGATGTCGAGAAATAATGGATCAATTTGAAAAAGGATATCAGAGCTAGAAAGATTGGTAAATGTGAAATGTAAAACTGGTGTAACAGAGGTCAAAGCCTTTTTACAGGATGAAGTTAACTTACATTTGAAAACAAAGGAATCACAGCCAAATACGTACGTGATCGTGTCAGATATGAAGGACATACGATACTAAAACCTACATATAGAAGAATTTTTCATTTTTTACAATTTTGGACTGAAAATCGTAATTTTTTTTACGATATGAAGGACAGGAAGGAACGGGAAAATAACAACACCATATTTGGAATCTCTGAACAATCTTAACACGACAGAAGAAAACGAATGAAGGCCGATACAGCTAGGATAGAAGAACCATGTATGTATTGTCAACAAGTGAAAAGGATTATGAAAGTTTTTCGACTGGGTAGGACACTAGTGGCAAACGGCTTTACAGCTGCGAAAGGCTTACTTATATTACGAAAAACAAAGGTAAGAGAGCTGAGTAAAGAGGCAATGTCGATGAAGATAGACGAATGTTTACCGTATCTGGGGGCCGCCATGGAATAGGAAAATCATTCGCTTTTCTAGAATGATAACTAATTGGAAGAACAAGGAACATTCGATATGTTGTTTTCGGACACGATTTCAAAATAGGATATTAAAAAAGCGTTTTCAGAGCGGAGAGTAAGAAAACTACGGCAAGAAATCCAAAATCTATACTTTTCTGAGAAAACAACATACAAAATAATGACATCACAATTGATACCAACCCGAAATAGAGGAAACTATGTTATATGCAAAAACTGTTAGACTGATAGAATCTTACATGGGTCTGTGAAGTGGACAGGAATATCTCAACCCGAGTGAAAGATTTTGGCCGGTCAACCCGAGGCTTTCATGTTTGATTCTTTTTCTCCCATACTTAGTAGAAAAAAGATGAAATTCCACTTGGTTTCCAGCTTTCATCGCGCCATTATCGCAGGAACGTCGTTATGCGTCAAAATTGATGACGTCATCTACAATGCACGCCGCAGTTACGCCGCATGTATTGATGACGTCACGTTATTGTCTAGCGCGTGTGAGCTGTCTTACACCACCCCCCCATCCCTAGCAACGACGGGATTTCCCTGTGAAGTATGGGAGAAAATCAAGTGTAACGTCCAATATAAGCTAGGTCATTAAATTAGGGATAATTAAATGAAATGAAAGACACATTCGAAATGGCTCCAGTGCATAGAAGATTGAGCCCAGGATATAATTTTGACCCAGCCAGTAATTGGCTGGTTAATTATGAATATCAAATGTAAAAATGTTTCTAACAGGTAATTATTCCTAGGTAAATAATGTTGGAAATCTAGATTTAAATTTATAATATCAATTTTGATAATGAATAGTAGAATTTCAGTATTTTTCGGTGCAAAATTTGATAATGAATAGTAGAATTTCAGTATTTTTCAGTGCAAAATGCACCTTATTTCAAAATGGCTACCCTGGTTGAAGTTTGAGCTGAAAGACCCAAACTTTTTTTTCTATCTAGTGTTATATGAGAACCTAGATTTTAATTATAGAATACAATAGCTAATTAATATTCAGCTGTTTTAATAATATATTAAAAAACCTTTTCCCCTGTGGTCTAGGTAAAAACATTTAGTGGGTTGGTCTCTATAAGCAGATTCTATTGATATTCTTTGTTTTTAAGTCATGCCTCACCGCGTCTATTTAGTAATTTAGTGTCATGTGTTTGATTTCCATTAGAGTTAATTGGCATATCCATTGATTTACCCACCAGCACAACACTCTCCCGCTAAATAATTTATCATGCACTGATTTTAAAATATAACCTACCGGTATTTCATTGGACTGTGTATTGTATCGTTGCAGATAAAATTTCAGTATTTCTCCGTGAACTCTTAATTACATCAAATAAAATGAACCTTATGATAACATACGAAAGCCGATTGGGCTCATCAATACATTTTGGTGGAAGAAATAAAATATACAAACTACCCTGGTGATTAAACCTACACCATTCTAGAATAATTTAATATACTACTCTTTAATATGTCAAAATATCCATAAGACAATGGATATATACAAATTACAAAATGTATATCAAAGCCAGAAAAATAATGTAACAATATTCTGTGGCTAGATTAAACACCTACAGCATACCAGAATAATTCAATATACTACTCTTTAATATGTCAAAAAAAATCCATAAGACAATGGGATATATACAAATTACAAAATGCATATCAAAGCCCCCCCCCCCCCCCCCAAAAAAAAAAAAAAAATAACAATCTACCGTGGCGAGATTAAACCTACAGCATACTAGAATAATTCATATTTATTCCTTATTATGTCAATGGAATCCTTTTAGACAATGGGAAAGATATCAAAGCCGAAATATTCAACTAATGAATCAAGATGAACTTTTCATATGTTCTGCACCTCAAAAAATTACCAAGATTTCCATAATTACAATACTTACAATGAATAGGTTTACATTTTACAAGTACAGATAAGAGCTGAAAATGATGCAGGGGCGTAGGAAGCGGGGGCAAGGGGGGGGGCAATTGCCTCCCATTCCCCAGGACGGGGGGCAAACATGTCTCTTTGCCCCCCCCCTCCCTATTTTCTTAGACTGAAATGTTCTAAAAATGCATATTTGAAAGAAAAAAGGGTCTCCTGCACATTTTTCGTGCTTCATTTTAGAAAATTTCCTAAAACGTTCAAGCAACATAGTAATGTTTAAACCTTAAATAATAAAAAGTCAATACATATGAACTGGATTAACAATGTCCATCAAAAGGTTCTACTATTTCAAAAAATGCCTCTTAAAAGATTAATTTATTTATATGTCTTAGCAAGACAATGAATTCATTATACTTTGAGTTTCACAACAATGTGTCGATGGTGTGAAGCCGGTATGTTCAGATCGAGCAGGGTTGCATAATGATATGACGACATTCACAATTGTCATTTCTAAATGCAGGTAACTTTAAATCGAAAAATTACCAAGTTAAGAATGCTTTAAAATCATCAAAATACATCGTAAAACTCATCTTAGCCATTCTAAATCGTAATATTTTTTTTCCCGGATAAGACCCGAAACACCAAAATATCGCGCCTTCGGCGCTCGCAAATTCATTAAAATGCATCGTAAAACTGATGTCAGGTATTTTAAATCATATTTTTTTCCCGTCATATTTTTTCCCCGGGGAGACCCCCCTAACCCCCAAAATAACAAAATCTCGCGCCTTCGACGCTCACAAAATCCTGGAAAAACATTGTGAAAACTCATCTCAGCCATTCTAAATCGTATTTTTTCCCGGGGGAGACTCCGAACACCGCAAAACTCAGCAATATCTCGCGCCTTCGGCGCCCGCAATATCATCAAAATAATTGTAAAAACTCATCTCAGGCTTTTTAAATCGTTAAATTTTTTCCCAGGGGAGAAATTTTTTTCGCGACTTCGGCGCTCGCACGCCAATTTGGCCGATTTCCGTGTTCATTAATTTCCTTTTAGTGACGCCACTGTCTATGGATATGTTCAAGGATTATTTGTAATGATATATGAAAAAATATATACATAAAGTATATATGGGTTGTGTGTGTTGAATGAATTGCCTCCTGTTGGCGTGGGGCGGGGGTTAGGGGGTTTACAAAATATTGAGGACCTTTGCCCCTCCATTACGTTTCATCTTCCTACGCCATGTGATGTTTGGCAGTACTGTAAAAAATAATTAAATTCAAAGCTACACTGCAATGACTATACGGCCAGATCATGAATCCAAGTTGGTTGTGGTCTACAATTTCATTTCACATTTTTACAGTATCATTAGTAATTGTAAAAAAGAATTCTGCTGGCATGTATCAATATAAACTCATAAAAAGGCATAAAAAACAAGAATTTTACAGTGTATCAATTCTGTGATGAAACTTGTGTTTATACGGCATCAGACATGATTGTTTATTTGAATGATTTTTAGAACTTTATTCATCAAAGCTGATGGCTTTAAGTATATTACCGAAGAAAAAAAAATCAATTTTTTGCCCAGTTACGGCAGAAATATCTTTAAACGTTTTTATGTTGTTTCAGAATGCGCCGAACCGCCCTCCCGAGCGAACACCGTTTCTCCAAAATTTAACTCGTCAAGAAGGACCATAGGTGCGGTCATCAGTTACGCCGATTGTATCGAGGGGAAGATACGACACGGACAACCGACAGCCACCTGTTTGGCCAATGGACAGTGGTCACCGACAAATTATGGGTGCTGTGGTGAGTCACGTGACACAAATCCATCGAACTCTTTTGCGTTTTTTCAGCTTAAAAGATGCTCCACCGCGGATGAATTATATCTTTTTCTCTATCAAAAAAGGAGCAGACGCATTTGTATTTTGTTTGCACACTGTGTAAATCCTTGTAGCGGAATATAAGAAAAACGTTTGTAAACAAAGTTTATTTTATAACCCGATGAAATTATGAAAATGGTAATATCAATGCTTATAATTAATTTTCCTGAGAACTAAATTGAAATACGTTTACATGCACGATTTGATTTTCTAATGGATTATTTTTCAAAATACGTAACGGTACCCCAAGCTTGCATTTTATCACGTGTAAGAAAACAATCTAAATGAGATTCAAAATATTCAATTACCTGTACATATGGTCACATCAAGCATCCATAATCGTAATTGTCAACCACATATTTCCACAAGTAGGCAGCATATATAACATTTGCATTGGCTATGCTATTCTGTATTTGCATATTACAGAGTTATCTACCCTTGTGGGCAGGTCTTGATTGTGACGCAATGTGTTTGCGAGTGAAATATCATACTTTTCGGAGAAAACTACTTCAATTGTGCTCACAAAATGATGACGTAACAATCGATACCTACACGCAAGCGAGCTAACTCTCTTATATGCAAAGACGAAATAATAACACATGTGACTTAAGCTATGTTTGTAGAATGCTGAGGTAATTCTAGACACATTAATTGACCAATACCATTTACTTTGTAGAGCTGTGTGGATACAAGTTATCTGCAACTTGTAGTCATTAGCTAGAGTGTTTAGCTAAAAGTGTTTCATTTTAAGCATTCCAACAGCTGCATAAACAGTTCCCATCTTAGGTTCCTCTAGATGTTCATTGGGCGTGACATATAACGGTTCCCCAACTCTTGACTGTAAATGTATCATGTTTATTTATCAAAAAAAGACACGAGCTTTAGCTGATGTTTAAAATTTTGAAAAAATAACTAACGAGGGTTTAGATAAGCATGATAAATAGGAGTCACGCGTTGGGGAACTCTAATTACTTCCGGGTATAGACCGACGACGCGTCATAAAATTGTGAAAGACTTTTGGCACGACACTGTAGATGAATATAAATGGGTATAAATGCGGTTTTTCGTAATTATATTCTTCAGGTGTTACCTATTGTTAAATTTGCATTGACATTTTTAGATTGTAGCACTGCGTATACTGTTATCGGGGACTGTGAATGTCTGAAACGGACTGGAACGAAATGGGACTACGGGGATGCCATTTTTGTATGCCAAGCAAAAGGTGCACAACTTGCCGTCATAGAATCCGCTGAGCATCTCCAAAGTTTATCAGCGCTAGAATGTAAGTTTCTTTAAACATATAATAGGGACATTTTCTTAGTATAATTACAATACAACATCACCAAATACTTGTATTATCAAGTCACAGCTCACGTTTAATATTTTGCGTATGTCACTTGTGTGATTTGACCATTGTGACGTCATGAAATGGACAATATCGTGGCATAATGATAAAATTGTTAATGCTGAGAAAAGTTTGTTGTCATTAAAATATTCATTTATATTTCGACTAAATAAAAATAGCAGGTAATTACGAGGTTTGTGAAAGAGATATCTCAAATTTGAATTCTCTATATGAAATTTAATTTAGAGCTATTTCATGAAACTCGAAACGATATGACTAAATTATGATCTATTAGCGCAGATATGAATTAATGCTATTCGGTGGTACTACAATTGCCCGAGTGCAACATTTAGCGCAATACATGAATTAACGCTTCACTGTCAATTTTCAAATATTTTATTGACAAAAAGATGTAAGTGTCAATTGGATTAGACATCAGGCATAGCCTATCTTAGTCTTCTCCTGATATTGGTGGTACAAACAAATAATTATATAAAACATATATACATGGTGAGGTTTATGAAAATAAGGGGAGGTAACTTCTAGATGAGGAATGACATAATTTTTGATCATATTTATTGTAACTCTATAAATTAACAGTTAATTTTCATTTTTTATATGATAACCAAATATTATCACATAATTCTAACTATACTTGATAGTATGTATATTTTGTGATATTGGTCCCATTCGCCACAACAGATACAGGCTATTAAGTCCACATGTGTTTAACACAATTAGCCATCCACTGATGGGCATCAACAATCAATCTCACAGAATACACATATATTTGATTTGTGGAGTTACAACTATATTTGTAATTACTAGTGTTTACCCATAATTAGTTTCTTAGGAGTTATCTTACTTAAATATTTGATGATTTTGAAATTACACAAGAAAAGAAGAAAAATGATAATCATATTAACATATTAACAGAGAGACAATTCAAAAATTGAGTTTGGATAAGTCTCATGTGCCTTTACGTAGGCCTGTTATTAATCTTGCAGCCTCTTGTTGTATTGATTCAAACAGATCTTTTTGAGCTCATGTACAATTATCCCAAACAATATCTGCTTATTCAATTACTGGTTTAATATAAGATATATGTATATAGTATTTAGGGATTTCCTATCAACTTTGTTCTTAAGCAGTCTTAATATATTTAGTCTTTTAAAAGCTTTATCATGTACGTTTGAAATATGTAGATTCCATTTAGCATCATCACTAAGTGAAAGACCAAGGTGTGTATGAGTTTTGTTTTCAGTAATAGGATTATTATAAAAGTGTATAACAGGATGATTTTTAACAGTTTTCCTGGAAAATATAACAGACTCTGTTTTAGCAGGATTAAATTTAATGTCCCATTTAGTGGCCCATGTTTTGATATTATTGAGATCATCTGACAGATTTTGGGCTAACTCTTGGGGATTATTATCACATATGCCATATAAGGAAGTATCATCAGCAAATAGCTTTATTTTGTTTGAGACACAATCGACAATATCATTAATATAAATTAAAAATAGTAGCGGTCCGAGGACTGAGCCTTGAGGAACTCCTGCTTGGACCGGATTAAAAGTTGAGGAGTACCCTTCGGTAGTAACTCTTTGCTTTCTTTATGATAAATTTTTTTTGAACCAATTTATAAGATTACCTAACTCCATATGATTGCAATTTGTAAAGCAGACCATCATGCCAAACTCTGTCAAATGCCTTACTGATGTCGCAGAATATGTATCTTATTTCTTTATTTTGATCTAGGCAATTAACTATAGTATGGTAAATGGACGATATATGATTTACAATTGAGTCTTTGGGAGTAAAACCTGAATATTGTTTAGTTATAATTTGATATGTTGGGAGGTAATTATATACGTATTTAAAAATAATCTTTTCTAACATTTTACTTAAGCATGAAGAAACAGATATAGGCCTATAGTTAGAAACATCATTAATTTGCCCTTTACCTTTGTAAATTGCATTAATATCTGCCATCTTCCAAATAGAGGGAATTATACCTGTTTCAATTGTCTTGTTATAAAGGAGAGTAAGAAGGTAAGAAAGAAAAGTAAAGATGGTTGTAGTTGTTTTATTATTTAGGAATTATATCATCAGGTCCAACAGGTTTATTACCATTCTGATCTTTAACATCCTGCTTCAAAGACAGCGCAAAAGCTTGAAAATAAAACTACCGCTAAAATAAATACGTTACAGTACTTTTAACAAACCAACTTAATTACGCGTTTTCATGACCAATGACATTTTCATGGCAACTTGATTTCGCGTTTTCATTTCCAATGACATTTTCATGGCGATCTTATTTCGCGTTTCAATGTCCAATGACATTTTCACGTTGACATCATTTCGCGTTTTTATGCCCAATGACATTTTCACGGCGAACTAATTTCGCGTTTTCATGCCCAATGACAGTTTCATGGCAACTTGATTTCGCATTTTCACGACCAATGACATTTTCATTGCGACCTAATTTCGCGTTATCATGTCCAATGATATTTTCACTGCGTCCTAATTTCGCGTTTTCATGCCCAATGAGATTTTCATCGCGACTTGATTTCGCGTTTTAATGCCCAATGACATTTTCACTGCGACCTAATATCGCGTTTCATGTCCAGTGATATTTTAAGGCGACCTTATTTCGCGTCTTCATGCTCAGTGATATTATCACCGCGATTTAATTTCGCGATTTAGAGCTTACGTGAAAAATTGTCTCGGCAATTATTTTTTGTTTGGGTTTTCTTATAAACTGATATACGCAAAATTAAATGCGTTGGCGCGAGTTATAGGAACAGTTATAATATGTTATTAATGCTTATTTCTTTCAGTTTCTGATATTATCAGAATTTCTGGAACGAAACTCGACAATGAATGGATGTCGGACCTAAGAAACATGACCTGGATTATGTCTGTTCCAAATAATCTACAGGATGACTCACTGTTAACAGCAGCCACTTCCGATACCCTGGCTATACAAAAATCAGGCAACAAAATCAAATTATTGAGCATCACTGCTGATCAAAGCGAAGAGGCATTATGTCAGATTCCTTAAAGGGAACAACCAACTAAATAAAAAAGACCTTGTGGCCCCTGTGTATACAAGATTGAGCCCAGGATAGAATTTTAACGCGACCGCTGATTGGCTGGCTAATTATGAATTTAAAAAGTAAAAATGTTTTCTAACAGGTAATTATTCCTAGATAACCATTATATAAATTTGGAAATTCATATTGAGTTTTAGGTTCAAAATATCAATTTTCATAATGAATAGGTAAAAAATATCAGAATTTCAGGATTTTTAGTGCAAAATGCGCCTGATTTCATTAAAGCTACCCTGGTCGGAGTTTGAGCAGAAGGACCCAAATTTTTTTTTCTACCTAGTGTTATATGAGAACCTAGACTTTAATTATAGAACTCAATGGCTAACTAATATTCCTTTGTTTAAATAATACAGTAAAAAACTTTAACACAGTTTAACACTGTGGTCTATGTAAAAATATTTAGTTGATTGTTCTCTAAAGATGATCCGTCGCCGCCGAATGGTATTTTTCTCTATCAAAAACAGGCGCAGACGAATGGTTATTTTTCTTCTGTTACCACCATTAAAAAGTTTCAGCTTCTAATAATAATTAACTACATCCCGAAAAAACCCATCTGGCACCATGTCCTATATGAAATGAAGTACGTATTGCGCATGCACAAAAATATATATATTTTATATGCATCTTTGTGTTAATTAGACACACATAAACACGATTACACATCAGTTATTGTTCAAATGATGGGTATCGTTTATGCTCTCTCGGCGGAGGAGCATCTTTCAATATTTACATAATTTAGAAATAAAAATACAAAATGTTTTTTCGGGATAACAATCTATATATTTGTCGTTGTAAAGACAAGGACAGTTTGGCTATAGAAAGATCAAACAACGAAATCAAGTTTTTGAGATTCTTCATAAATAAAAGCGAAGATCTCCGAAACGACCACCGACGGCAATCGATACAGGTTGCATTTTTACGACGTTATTTTATGCAAACTTAACATCTGCCTGAACTAAATGTTACTATTTTTGCTATTCTTTGTTATATCGTGTGTATTTATGTCCAATTAACACAAAAAATAATATGAAATATTTTATTTTGCTTTTGGTGCATGAGCAATCAATACTTCATTCCACATAGGATATAGTGTTACGGATTATTTTCGGGATGCAATTAATGATTTTTAATATTTTTGTCTATTTTGTAAAATTGGAAGCTCACACTTTTCAATGGCGGTAATGGTGTAAAGGAAAATTTTTGTAACTGAAGAAAAATACCTATTCCCCTGCTCTTGTTTTTGACGTTAAGAAACCCAAAGCATTGATGACTGGTCTTTGTCTTACTTTACATTGCTATGAGGTATACAATCATGTTTTTGGTTTTGTTTTAAATGGAAAGGCGGTAATTTTTTCATAATTTTTGTTTACATTTAAAAAAAATGTGAATTTAAAATTAAATTATTAATATTAATTAATATAGATAAATCAAATTTATTAATAGAAAATCAATTTAGATCAATCAAATTTTAAAGATCTTTTTTCCCTTTGTTGGATTAAGATACATTTTGACTGTACTGTTGTAATAGGTTTGAAACTTTATTTTCTTAATTTAGTGGTTCTGTTGTGATGAAAAATAAATACATTATTTCATTATCCATAAGTGCGAAATATGTTAAACTAATCCAATTAAGCCCTCTTTATTATTTTAATTTTCCCTAGTCATTACTTACATACTGTGGTATATCAGTTTTTATTATAGTTTCGCGTTATTTCGGTGACCTGTATATAAAGGCACCTGTCTAATAAGACACACTTTTGTCTGTCTCCTGGGGTGTCTCATTACAAAGGTTTGACTGAATGGGAATGATTCACGTACCACGTGATACCCATCAACGTTTGTGCGAGACTACTATTTCAATTGGTGATGTAATGACGTCAAAAGATTATATTCCGCGCTAACGTCATTTCAGCGGGATGGTTACAAATAGTTAAGTTCCATCACCACTGGAGATACTAGTCCCGCACAAACGTTATCGGGTATCACGTGGTACGTGAATTAGTCCCATTTTTATATTTGATATCGAAATCATCTTCATTTTTCATCTGCTAAGCTACCCTACCTTTATGAATGTATATGTTGCTCAATGTCTGTTAAATATCATGGAATGTGAATATGCTTCTCAAGTCATGGTCAAGTCGCTATTCACAGATCATGTATTTCATTTTTTTTGCTTTTCAACAACGTGTATGCATATCGCTTCACGTTATTTTGATTTCTATTTTCGATTCAAAATTTGTTTATGAATAAACACTGAATAGGCGAACATTGCTCAGACACAGAAGGGGAGTCTTTCGACAGTTAACATTCACAACATGAAAATAATATGTATTGTAATATTACATATTCTTTCATACCTACGGGTATAATACTGGCTGGTCTAGGGCAATACACTCATGCCGAGGCTGTATTGCATGGCTACCCAGGCAATAAAACCTCGTGACGTCACGGCGTCAACATTTTTTCTGTTTCCTCGGTAAAATTTTAGCATTTTTTCATAAATTTGACTGGTTTTACTATAAAAGATGAAAGCAACGGATTTTTGTTGTTGAAAATATCACAAAATTTTTCATGTATAAAAAATTGACTTTAAGCCGTGGATTTCTTTGAATTTATTTCAAAATGGCGGGATATTATAGCCGTAAAATTGCAATAAAACGTCGAGGTATGAAGAAATACTCTTTCATAAGTGGATCACAAGTCTCGGGTTTTACTACATTTTGTAACCCTCGGGTAGAATATCCCCATCCTCCATATCCACATATGAAAGAGTTTTATATCATCACATAATCCGCCTGATATTCAGTACTGATTTCGACCGTGTAATATTTTTGCGAATGTCACTTGTGTAATTTGACCTTGAGCGATTTTCATTTGCTGGAAATTAATTGTGACGTCAGACAGAAACAATAAAATGACGTCAATAAAAATGACGTGACTTCAGGATTACGAGGACGGCGGGACAAAATGGCGGCCTCTGTTGAATATTTAGATACATGTTGACATGGAAATCTTTGTTGTGTAGGTATTTGTAGATATGTGATAAAAAGTCTCTTAAATTTGTGTTCAATTCAAGGCTCGCAAAAATAAAAACATTTAAGACTCGTTTCATAAAATCTCATATGAAATGAACACTAATTATGACCTATATTTATTTTTCAGACTACTATGGTCCAGTAAGAGTGGACATTTTTCTCACCTCTAGTGTATAATCCTGTCTTACATAACGTTTCCTGTCTCTGCAGTCAGAAGTTATGTTATTGTCATCCTCATCATCATCATCATTATACTCATCGTCATCATCATCATCATCATATCATCATCATCATTATCATCATCAGCGAAATCTATCATCAACATCATCATCATCATCATCATCATCATATCATCATCATCATCATCATATCATCATCATCATCATATCATCATCATCATCATCATCATATCATCATCATCATCATCATCGAAATCTATCATCATCATCATCATCATATCATCATCATCATCATATCATCATCATCATCATCATCATCATCATCATCATCATCATCATCATCATATCATCATCATCATCATATCATCATCATCATCATCATCATCATCATCATCATCATCATCATCATCATCATCATCATCATCATCATCATCATCATCATCATCATCATCATCATCATCATCATCATCATCATCATCATCATCATCATCATCATCATCATCATCATCATCATCATCATCATCATCATCATCATCATCATCATCATCATCATCATCATCATCATCATCATCATCATCATCATCATCATCATCATCATCATCATCATCATCATCATCATCATCATCATCATCATCATCATCATCATCATCATCATCATCATCATCATCATCATCATATCATCATCATCATCATCATCATCATCATCATATCATCATCATCATCATCATCATCATCATCATATCATCATCATCATCATCATCATCATCATCATCATCATCATCATCATCATCATCATCATCATCATCATCATCATCATCATCATCATCATCATCATCATCATCATCATCATCATCATCATCATCATCATCATATCATCATCATCATCATATCATCATCATCATCATCATCATCATCATCATCATCATCATCATCATATCATCATCATCATCATCATCATCATCATCATCATCATCATCATCATCATCATCATCATCATCATCATCATCATCATCATCATCATCATCATCATCATCATCATCATCATCATATCATCATCATCACCATCATCATCTTATCATCATCATCATCATCATCATCATCATCATCATCATCATCATCATCATCATCATCATATCATCATCATCATCATCATCATCATATCATCATTATGTTAAGTAGCAATAATACAAAAAGGACGTACTTTAAATAAATCATTTATGATGATATAGTTAATGGATAATGTCGTTATCAAAATAATGTATATTTGACTGAACAGTTCTTTAGATTTAGATATAGCATTTTTAAATCTGGTAAGAAGTGGCGGTGAAAATATACTATAACGTGGCATCCGTCGTCTTCCTGTCCGTCATACGTATGTCCGTCAATATTGCGTTTAAATCGCTACTTGTCATAAAGTTATGCGTGGATTGTAACCAGATTTGGCCAGAAACATCCTTGGGAAAAGGGGAACATAGTTTGTATGAATCTTGGCTCTGACCAACCGGGGGCAGGAGGGGCGGGGCCAAATAGGATAAATAGAGGTAAATCCTATAGATTACTATATATCACAGGGTTCTGTCTGGGGCCCCTCAGGAAAATTAGAAGTAAATTTTTGAGAAATTAATCTCCAAACCTGTTTCCAGAACATATTTCTTGGTATAACAAACCAGGTGAGCGGTACTGGCCCTCTTGGCTTGTTTTATTGTATTTATTGGCACACATGTATTATATTGTATATTCGACATAACAGACATTGATTACTTGTGCATTCAATATAAACTTATTAATTATTAATGTTTCGTGACCATGTTCCAGCGTGTTATTGTGTCACCAAACTTCGTGTAAAGGAAGATTAACTATATTTTTGAATGTTTTGTTTTTATATTGTATTTACTACTTTGATAAGATTTAGATAAAAAGCCGCGGTTTATTTATTTTTTTGTAAGGAACCCCAGGTCTCGATCTGGTTATCATTAAAACGTCTATATTAAAGACAACACCGCAAATATTTATTGCAGTCATAATTGTCCTGACGACGGTACACGTGTATATATATACCCGTGAATAAAATGCATATGTAGATAAAAGCAAATGTTGATGAAACTTAGGAGAACAGCATTAATGAGTATAAGAAATCACTAGTAAAACATCAAATTATCAATATTTTACATATAGTTAACTGCATGCTATCTTTCGAGTACGGTAAATAAAATGTCAAAACCAGTATATTTCCAAGATAAGTTAGATAAGTTTGACTATAAGAAATACAGGGTTTTCAAAACCAGTTTACTTTAGATTCAGGCTTATTATCTAGATTTTATGGCATTCCATTGATTTATTTATGTGTATTTCATTTCATAATTATTGATAAATTAATTTTTGGTGGTTTTTTTTAATGTTGTTACTCTGGAATAAATGTTAATAAAGAAACCATCTTTGCTGGCATTTTGCGGATAATGTATTTGTTGATAATGTTACCGCTGTTATGAATACCCTAACTGAAAATTGTAAATTTGTTGACTAGACTGAATTCCAAGGCCTTCTACCTTTCCGAAAAGGCTTTTTAATTCTTACAATGTGAATGTAAAATGAAATTGATAATTTTGTATTGTCGCAAAAGCTTTTAACTGGCCAGTAATACATTACTCAACAACACCTTCTAAACAATTTGATTTAAATAAAAAATGTTAGTTTTTATAACGATGGTCATCTTATGTTTTCACTCTTCATCCTAACTAAAGCGCGTTAGTTGATACTGCTCCAGACAACAAAACAGCGAATTGAATGTTCATTGTTAACATAGATTGCAAAGGGAATCTTGCATTTGTTTGGCTATTTGTGTATTTTTTTAAAAATAAATTATTCTTGTTTCGGAAATGTAGTAGGCCTATCGTAATGGAAGTCTAGGATGATGATACTTCACTTACCACTGTCATCATAGATTGTTTGTCTCGTTTGTCAGTTATAGTTTGTAATTTTGTCCTTATTGTTGAGTGAGCGACTGTCTGTTCAACTACTGTAAATGTACAAATATAGCACAATAAAATTTTAACGCAAATTGGTGTTCAATAGATAAACGCAACCATGAATTTTATTCACGTATATATAAACAAAATTTGCTTTGAAGACCACCAAAGGAACAAATTCAGAAGTGTTCTTTAAAGCCAATTGTTTTTATACACAGGGCACAAATGGTGTTGAAGTAAACAATTTGGTATCCTACGAAAGTGGTCTTATTAAGCAGGTGGTCTTTATTCAAAGGTGGTCGCTATGACAGGTTTGAACATCTAACTAAAATTAGATCACCTAGACTGATGACCATATGCTGAGTTGTTGATAAAACTTTCTCAGTAGAATTTTTCACTAGCTTATCTCCCCATAGTTTGAAATTTAGAATCAGACATGCAGTAGAGACAAAATAATAATAATAAAAAAAATTAAAAGATGTTTTCAATAGTCTAGAGACTGGTGGTCAGTCTAAAGATCACCTTACAGAAATTGTATAGCAGACTCCCCTGGTTGTGCATGCTTTAAATTGGGGGAGGGGCGTGTTGACTGGTATCCATTGTAAATTTGACAGCTGAAGCTTGTTGTTATTTCATAAAAGTACATAATGGATCTCTCTCGAGCTTTAAACATACGCGATTCCCTGGTAACCAGTACCACCTATGCATATTCCACTATGGGTCAGACATCATCGAAAACAAGTTGACCTTGACACAATCTTATTAAAATTAGACTTGTAATTCCGCTCCACTACGATAATCTACTTTACACTCCAATACAAGTACTGGACGTAACGTAGAGTATCGTAGTGGAGCAGAATTACAAGTATTATTTTAATTAGGTTGACCTTGACAGCACAGATATCATCAGAACAATGATGCGATGTTGCGTCCGCTATTCTACGTAACATATAGTTATTATTTTAAGAACCGTATAGCCTGTAATTTTCGCGGACTGATATAAGTCGTGGTTTGGTTGGATATTTATTTTTTCGCGAAATTTTAATCTGCGAAAAATTGAGAAATAAAAGAATTATATATATTATTTTTGCCAAATCGTGAAATTTTAAAACCGTTAAATTTTTTTTTCGTTTTTAGTCAAAATCGCGAAAATTTTGACCCCCGAAAATAACCGACTATACAGTATAAGACATGTGTATATCACCAGAGCCCGGTCGTTCAAGGCATGGTTAGCTCAATCACATGAATAGTTAGAATATCATTTCTCATTTACTGCGAAATATGTGGTTATATCTTCACTGAACTCACCATGCAAGTAACAAATCGAGTTCTTAAGATTCATATAAAATTTTGTAAAATTTGTATTATCAAAAATCATTTTATTTTGATTTAAAAATTGCCAATAAACAGTGATTAGCCTAACCAGTCTTTGAACAACTGGGCCCAGATCACGACATTTTATATTAATGTATGGAATAAAAAATGTAAGTAGAAATTGTGACATTTTTAATTTAATCAGCGTCAACTGTGAAAATCAAAACAAAGATTATTTTTTGTTTTCTGTCTTTTTATTAAAAACAAGATAAAAATATAACAAAATAAAAACATATACAAAACATTATAAACACGTTATTAGAACAATGGTCATATCTATCTATTTTATCTATTTAGTATGTAAAAAACGACTAGTGCACATCATTATGCGGTATATAATGATCAATTAACACAACCATTAATGAACAAGATTGTGTTCAAAACAAAAGCAGTACAACAATAATATGTGATAAGAATTTCAGTATATGAACATATTTTGATTATATTTTGCCACTATTCTTCTAGGTAGCGGTAATTCTACATCAAAATAAGTATTAAGATAAATGTACATTGATTGATATGGATATTTAAAGCATTTATCATGAAATTATCATAAAAAGGAAACTGTATAATAAATATAATAAATACATAATAGTAACAATGGATTTCATCGGGTTATTGATGTATAATTAGACATATACAGATTTATATACATTTCATTTACACAATTACATACATTCCAGAAACCGACTTGTGGTTTGGGAATGTCGATTTGACGAGTTACCTCCCTTGCATTTTGTGAAGATATCTATTCCAAAATTATAATAAACTTGATCATAAACAGGAAATTCACCGTGCTTACAAGCTTTCATGAGATTTTCGCTTTAGATACTAACATCCCAATTACCATCGTCGATACTCCAGGGGTTCCAATCACTTACGATCTCTTCATTTTTGCTATGAGATAGTCCAGGGGTGTAGAGATCGTAAGTGATCGGAACCCCTGGAGTATCGATGATGACCAATCACATTCAAACATCTGTATAACTTAATCTGTTTTATTGTTATTAAAATCCAGTTTTTTGTGTTAAGCAAGTTGAAATTTAGTCTTTTATTGCAAACAAAGTTTTCGCGACAATAGGAACCTTACTACTACCTACATTGCTCCCGCCATCGTAGCGTTCGTTGGTTAATTATTCAAAATGTTATAAAAATTAAAACTGAGGTATTGTGAATCTATTCGTAGTGAACACCTTCTGTTTACTAATCTGGTCCCATGTATATAAATGTCCATTATAATTACCCCCCAAAAAAAAAAAGAACCGGATGGAATGAGTAAAGCTTAAATATATGATTTAAAATATTTTAAATAAAAACAGAAAATTATGATAATGTCTTTACAGCGACACATACTTTTCGTGGATTTATTGATGGTAATCTTGCACTTCTTGGCAAAACGCCAAGACAAATTAAATAATTTGAATCGGCACGTAAACCGGATATAACGTAGTTTTTCAAAGATGGCGACAAATCGATAACAACATTTTCAGAAGACTGTCCAAGCAGTTGATATTCTAGTTTTGAACCAGAAACTAACCTATCGTCCATGAAAGACCAGTCCATTTCTACAGTATTCTGTGTTTCTACGAGTCGAGTGAATCTAAATAAAGTGTTTTCATCATTTTCTGCTTCGGATGTAGCTCTGGAAGTTGGTACCTGTGTAGTTGTAATAATATCGGGCAATACTTCACACTCGGTAGTCACGTGCTCAGTGTCGCATGTTAATCGGCTATTGTCGAGTTCCCAGAGCTCCCGACCTTTAATGGCAGACGGGGCACGACACAAGGCATCAACGATGAACTGGAATATCATGTTCTTATTAATCATAGATAGGATCCAATCCTTCAAGGCTACCATCTTACAGTCACATTTCAGCGGGTTGTTACCAAGATACAACATATCCAGATTTGTCAGAGAAGATAACACACATTTGTCGATGGTTTGAATAGAATTACCTTGGAGATTTAGGGTCTTAAGAGTTCCCGCCAGTCCGTGAAATGTCTTCTGTGACAGATCTGTGATTCCGTTTCTGTCTAGCGTAAGAGTTACAAGGTTTCGACTGTTGATGAACTGGTACTCTGGTATGGCTGTTACCATTGTTCCTCCAAGTTTCAAATCCCGCAGTTGGGTAAGGGACGCCACAGCTCTCCACATTTCCTGTTCGTAAACAACAGTGTCGGTTACAATAAGATTCTGAAGTGTGTTCTCAAGTCCTTGGATTCCCTGTCTGGAAAGGTTGAATATCGGAGTATCCTCCCCGCGGATATCGAGTTTCGTCAACCTCGGTGTGTGCGCGAATGCGCCTGTCGGCAGTGAAGACAGTTTATTATAAGAAAGATCCATGTAGTCTAGAGATTGTAATCCCTGAAACGTACTAGGCCTCAACGCGATGATTTGGTTGGAGTCAAGGTTCAGATATTCCAGAGCATTCATGTTGAAAAACAGCCCGACTGGTACTTTCGTAAGTTTATTGTGCCCGAGATTTAGTTGTCTCAAGTTCGTCCAACTCGTCGTTGCTAAAGTTCCAACACTAATTTCGTTTAATTTGTTCAGATGTAGACCGAGGTATTCCAAAGAGTCTTCGATACCATCGAAACACCCGGGCGCCATTATTCTGATGTCATTGTGTGAAAGATCTAGTTCTTTGAGATTCTGGAAGCTTGAAAAAGCTCTGTAAGGAATTTCTGTAATGTCAACGCTGATGGCCTTAAAAACTTCAAGCTTTTTCAGATGACGAAGACTAAGGCTAGGCAGAGTCACAAGAGG
Organism: Argopecten irradians; assembly: GCF_041381155.1. Classification (NCBI taxonomy): domain Eukaryota; kingdom Metazoa; phylum Mollusca; class Bivalvia; order Pectinida; family Pectinidae; genus Argopecten; species Argopecten irradians. Next base: position 36,947,029 of record NC_091144.1, read on the forward strand.
GAGAAAGGCAAGCTGAAGACTTTTCAAACTGGGTAGACGATCTTTGAAAACATTTTCTGATATGTGTGTAATCTCCATATTCTTAAGGGTGAGTTCCTCGAGATGGAAGAAATTGTCAATGTCTGTATTTTCCCTGGTCATATACATCTGACTAAAGTTCTTAACAGTAAGGGTTCTGAGATTTGTTAACACGGAGAGTTGTTGGTAGGGTGGCGGTTGACGCCCATCGCCTTCGATCGAAATCTCATTCAACATTGGAACAAGTCGAGTAAAAGCTTCCGAAGACACATGGCTGATTTTGTTTCCACTTAGGTCAAGAATCTTGAATTTCAGTCCCGCAAAGGCACCGGGTGGAATAACGGTAATGTTATTGCACTGCGAACAGCCAACGGAATTGGCAAGGGTAAGTTCATAAAACATTTCGTCTGATGGCTGGAACTTTGGGATCTGTGAAAATCCTCTGGCACGGCAGTTGATGATGCGCCCTCTGGCACTTGTTCCCTTTTCACAGCGGCATAAGTCGCTAGGACATGACAGCTGGTTGCTAAGGACGGACACAACACACATCATCAGAACAGACAGAAGCACGTGATTGGTAAACATGGCCATCTTTAAACTGCAAAAGAGAAAATAAAACAAATAAATACAAATAAAAACATTAATTCAAAACAACATGTATTTATATGACAGAGATAAAAAATAAAATATTGGAAATCAGTCTTTGGTGTTAATGTAAAAAAATCAATTCATTATGAGAATTATCTTGATATATATTTGCATATTCAAGCTGACGAAAAGCTTATCTCATATATCCTGTGCCAAACAAATATTTATGTTTATTTTATAATCTCTGATGAATATCTGAAGTATGATTTTCATTATTGTATCTTGTCGGCCGAAATGAGAATTAAAATCGTAATTTCATGTAAACTCATTCAAAAACAGCATCAGATCATGTAACAATAACATGTGTGTAGGCTGAACTTTACAACCATGCATGATAAGTTAAACTAGCCTTCAATAAAAGTAATTTGAAAAATAACTCAATAACAAAGAAATACCTGACAACAAATTGAAATTTATGAGAAAAATCGACAGTCTGATGATCAAAGCTACATAGTTTATGCATAGTGTACAAATCACTTTTGATGTCCCATATACAAACATTTCTAATGCAGCTTTTAAACTGACAATGCTTAAAGCGGTGATGTTTGTTTTGACAGCGTTCATGTTTAAAATTATGGCCCAAAGGCAAATACAATTTTATTTGTACACATTTTCTCACGCAGGGGGCCGTTTTGATACTATCCATACGATAATTTCGTAGTGCTACTATGAGATGACTCGACTCAAGGGTTATAGCAGTCCAATGCTGGTTGTAAGCACTTTGTTATCTTATCAATAGAACCGGACACGTTAGCTGATACACCAAATGTAACTTAAATGTTTCTTTAACATCTATCATTTTTATACAGTGAAACATTGTAGATATATAGAAGTTTTTATCTTTTATCACAGCAATTATATGCTGTTAATTAATTGTAATGTAATATATCAAATTTAATACTAAACCAATTCTATCATGTGCAAAAAAAAAAACAAAAAAAAAACTTACAAAAGTTTGTCAGATTTATATTCCAATGATAATGAAGAGAAACAAGTAGAAACAAGTAGGTATGTTAGTTATCGAAACACTAATTTTTATTCCACCGATTATTGATATTATTAATAAATCAGAATATGATATATTCAATTAAATACTAAACCAATTTTATCAAGTGAAAAAAAACACAACTTACCTAAGTTTGTAAAATTAAATTCCAATAACAAATGAAGAATTCCCGTTGTGTAGTCGTTCACACTAAAATTTACAAAATGTCACAAACTGTCACAAAGCCAATCTTTCGTCTTGCACGTTTGCCTATCAGGTGTAAAACTAACTTCCTCCATCAGGCAGCACCTATTTATATTTTCAGACTGTTGGAACTTCCGGTTGAGTCACGTCACTGTGACGAACGCCCACCGCGTGCTGTGAATTCCTCGCGCGTCTGATCCTAATTTGCATATTTATTCGGATTCCTATTGGTTGAACCAGTGATTCAAAAATTCCATGTCTAATTTACATAGATTAAGCCCCCAAAATAGATTTGCTATTTACAGTGGGGCAAGGCTTTCATGAAGGGTGCCTTACGTTGACACAAAGCAGATTAAAAATCGTCCATGCTCCTAGGAATTTTGTTCCGGCCCTGTAAAATTTATAGATTTTCTGACGGATAGGTTTGATATTTCTTGATATTTATTTTAAACATATTTTACATACTTTGGAGCAGCTCAAACTGATAAAAAAATCTCAATTTAAATCCATTCTGTCCCCTTCAGATTGAAGTCGAACCGCAAAATATCACACATCTGTTTATAATCAAACAAAACACAAACTGTCTGAATCCCTGTGGTCGGGAGCTCGAGATATGTAACAGGCGGCAAAAGGCTATTGTGACACTTACTCACATTCCACGATATTCTGCATTACCTGAGGCAAAATGTTAGCGCTGTTATCGAATATTGTAATATGCTAGACGCCAGAGTTTTAAATATTAAATTTTAAACACAGCCTCAAATAACAAATGTTAACTAAAACACTCGCATGTATATGTCATTATACTGTTTTGTATTTGATAGTTTATTTACAAATTGTATACACTTCGGTTTGACAACACCATATCATGTACAATATGTATTTTAAACTGAATTTTTAGCTTCATTTGTCACGCTATATAAACTTGGAAATTTTACTATGGAAAATGTTACTCAAATGGTTTTCTAATTCAATAAATATAGACGTCAAAAATAAATCTATATATAGCTATCCATTTAGGATAAATCCATATGACCTATTTTCTATTCTAAGAACGGTTTGGAAATCCAGATATCACACAAACGGCAAGCAACGTATACTTAGAAGAGATTTGTAGGTATTTGTGTAAATTCCTATCGTTGACTATCATCCTGCAACAATCCGTATAATAGTCATGCATTAGCGAGAATACGGGTTTAAGAATAGGCTGCTGATCGGATTAAGTCATTTACTCCCTAAAATACCACAATGGACTGTTCTAGCCTTTGATATTGAAGTGCCTAAAGGTGTCTTCAGGGGTGAATGAGTTAATTGTAAAAGGTGATTTAATTATGGGTAATCAGTGATCTATTGTTGCTTTTGCATCAATAGGTAATTTTGAAATTAATATCAAATGTTTTTGCCAGTTTATAAAAACAAATCGAAACATAATAAAAGTCACCATTAGGTAATATATATTAGTAAATGATACTTCACAGTTTCATTCAACCTCTATAAACACCGCCATTTTATGACATGCTGTAATTTATCGATGAGGATAAACATGTCAAAGTTCATGTACAGTTATCTTTTAATGCATGTATAAACACACGCTTACAATCTATGCTAAGTGGGGTACAGCATACTGTGATACGAACGTCAAGCATGAGTAACTTTTGAAAATAGTTTCTTTCAATAAAACGATTATCCAAACATATATATCTTTCATCTCAACAGGTGGTTGGATTAATAAATAAATCAAAATATTTCAAGTATATGAAATATCATTGGCAAATTTATAATCATATTTCAAATTTATATATGGCGACCAAAATAAAGTGCTTTTTACTTTATGTTTCTTTTATACAGTATGGATAAAATGTTGGGTCTCTTTGTACTGGCGTTCCTAGTAACAGTGAATGTCAATGGTGACATGGCGATTTAAAATAAGGTCGTTAGTGACACTGGTTATTGATAATGTTGATAGTAGGTGCGTTTTTTCTCCACACAAAGGAAACCACAATATTGAATATCCGCGAGGATTAATGTAGGGAAGGCTTGTAGGATATAAAATCTCTGTGATGTGGTATACGTTCAGTGTAAAATAGTTTTGTTAATTTAAGCTAACCATCACATCAAAAACACGTAGATTAGAGATAAAATAAAACTAACATTTATTTTGCAACATCATCCAAAGACATATATAGAATAAAGTACCACGTTGCATACTTTAAATTCCAGAACAAGGTACACAGACATCTAGACAGTCAAAAAAACTACCTTTCCTGATATCAAGGACACTCATGCAAATAATCATTCTTCCCACACATATTGGAAGACTTCAAGGCCATCATACAATTCACAGTGTTTGAAGTCCTAACGAGTAATAAAACAATGCAACTCCCTTTTATCTAACTGTTCACTTGTAGCACGGCACTATCGCTATTTACATATCCGTCAAGTGTTTGACTGGAAAAAAAGATTAGATCAAATAAATCTACATTCTTTTTCAACTAGGTCCATTTTACGTGCATAACTATCGTATAACAAGGTATTTACCACCTATTTGGAATATATGTGAAAATCAATATCTAAACATACTTTCTGTGGTATAAATGAAATCTACATTCTTTTTCAACTAAGCCTGTTTTACGTGCATAACTATATCAACAGGCATTTACCACCAATTAGTAATTAACGTTTAAAATAGATATCTAAACCCATTCTATGGGGATATTTGTAAAAGTGTTCTCAGGGCGCATTTTTTATGAATAAAAGCGTAGACATCGAATGTTCTTGAACACTTCATTGATATAATTCGTTGAACCCACTTGAACATAGGCGTGATAAGTAGCATGATAATGCAATTTTGATTAGTATATTTAATTGTTTCGAACAAAATACATTGGCAATATATAACTACACATATTTACAGCATATGCATCAGCGAATGAACAAATTTGTAACCTGGTATGACAATGCAGAATTCCAGAAAACCACCTGACTAGAAAATGACGCCAGCAATTAATTGAGATGCTTATAGAAAACGCCTTTTACGCTTGGTTAAACATGTCCTTATATGTTTACAAACATAGCTTGACGATGAACTATATACAACGTAAGTTCATTGAGAACGTTGAGTTCACACTTCCCGAAACATCGGAGTTTCTCTATACGATGGACCAGTCAAGGGTTACAAGAACATTAGTGTATTTCTATCACTTCATCCCACATTCCATGTTCACGTATCCGAAAACTATTGTTTTCCGGTAGGTTAATACTTTGCTCATAAATACGTAACAGATAACAGTAGATACAGTTATAAAACCAGTTACCTACTAATTACAAGTTGTATGACGTATTTTGAACTTCCTCAGGTAATAAGTAAACATGTTCGTTTAATCTTTAAACAAAACAGGGACTATGGAATGGAATGACACACTGTAAATATCGTAAAGTTGATTGCATCAAGATTTTAATCTTCATGCTGGACTGTAATTTAATCCATTATCTTTAGTTCCTTAGGTAATTACTATTTTACTAATTAAGTTTTGCACCTGTGTCAGATGGAGTTTACCTGTGTATAACCATATACAGGACAAGTTAAATACAGGGCGTATAAAATAAAATGTTTTGTAAATCTCACTATGACGAATTTACCTGGCGGGATTCTCTATTCACACCTTTTGCTGCGTTTTGAGAGCAAGGGACTGGTATTTTGGTCCCTCCCTGGCCCTCATTTGAATACATTATTCATGAAAGCGTTGAGTATCCTTATAAGGAATTTTTTATCTCGGTTATATTAAATGGACTGGTTAGGTAAAGATTGGTTATCTTAACGACAGAAAACTAGGAATTGAACGGAATTTGGACAAGGAGGAGAAAGGCGAGCGATTAAGTGGGACTGTAGTGGAAGGGTGTGGGTAAAAGTGGGGTATAGGTGGAGGGAAAAAGGGTGTTGGACCGGGGATTATAGCGGGACGGGATATGCTAGGACTGTAGAGGGAAGGAGGGTGGGAGGGAGAACATTGGTTGAGTAACTTGGATATGGAAGGTGCGGGGGGGATAGGTATGGTTGTTAGGTGGATGGGGAGCGGGATGTTGGACCGGATTGCAGCAGGACGGGAAAGACAAGGGTTGTAGAGGGGGATTTGTTGAATAAACGGAATTGGGAAGGCATGGAAGAATGTTTGCAGTTGTAAAGACAAGCAGTTACAGAATGAGTGAAAATATCTATCTATTTGCTGAAAATTAAGAAAGCTTATCTTTCTTAATATGCTACATGTAGTAGAAAAAGAAAACGATACTATTTTGTGTCAAGCATGTTTGTAATGACGTTCTTACCAATACTTTCTCAGGAAAAGATAACAGTCGTTAATTAAATGATAATAACCTAATCATCTTAATAACAATTAGGTCTCGCTACGATAACGTACGAAACTGCATGTAATCGTAGCTGTAGAAGATTAATCCAAGAATATTGTATACCTCCACAGCAAATAATTTTTTGATTTTCATTGATTTTGAAAATAATTTCTTATTTTTATTCCATTTTAAATAAATATCTTATTTTTATTCCATTTTGAAAATCATGTCTTATTTTGAAAATGGTATCTTATTTTCATTCCATTTTGAAAATGTTATCCTATTTTGATTTCATTTTGAAAAGATATCTTATTTTCATTCCTTTTTGAAAATTATATCCTATTTCCATTCCATTTTGAAATCAAATAACGATTTTGAAAACAGTCCTTTCTTATTTGTGTATTAAATCCATAATTATCATTATTACTTCATCATGAGTTATGTCTATTAATCTGTTTTCAAATAAATGTTATTTACGCAATCCCTTCTACCTTTCTCTCTTACGTTTCCTTATCATTTCGCTCAATCTTTCTTTCAACTTTCTGTAATGTTTAAAACAAACACTGCACTATAGTACAGAACTTAATTTTGTTTGACATGCCTGTGTTTTGATATATATAAATCACGTGATGTGTTTAATAACCCTTAGTTCAATAATCTATTATTCTAAGTCCAGAGTAGAAGTGACCGCCCATATCGCCTTTCGACTTGAGGGTGTGATTGATTTAACTAATCACTCATTACTCCGGTATGTGTTCAGCATGATGACCAAGATATTGAGAATTTTCCCATTAAAATTATTTCAGTGACATGTAAATCATGCACATACATGGTACTACATGGTACTACATGGTACTTCATGGTACTACATGGTACTACATGGTACTATCCAGAAGGCGCCATATTGCATAATCTCAGTATAATGTCATGGGAAGGTGCCAATTATCCCCATTCTGTTATTTTAAACCCCTCTCCCTATCGCCTTACCGATAGCTTTTGCATATAAAGACCATATAATGACAGAAAAGGAGAGTTTATCTATAAATCACCAAGGGAAAGGATGTACAGATTACTTTACCATGTAATTACTTAAACTGCACAAAGTAAACACGCTAATCGTTTTCCAAAAGGTGAGTTTCAACAGGTGTGCATTGTTATTAATTCACACGTGTCTAAAACAGTTTTGAAGTCGTTTTTCATGTGACATTTTTTCAAAATAACACAATAACATTTCCAGAATACTAAAACTTCACCTTAGCCGTTCCTCACCCTTAATGCTCTAAATCTTTACATAATATAGTAATATTATGAATTGCAAAGATCTGATTTTTGCGTCAAAATCGTTTAAAAACAAAATGTATTTTTAGCCGCAATTGTAAATACGTGTATACACATCCATAACCCCTATGATGGAAAGACATGATGTTGTTTTCATAAAATGAACAAAATGAATACTAATATTAATATATATTTCTACTAAGATTTTTTTCTCTTGCTCTTATGACAGCTGCAGTAGGATGACAGCATAGAATAGTACATCAAGCCGTGATTTATGTGCAGGCGGGTTGTTGGTGGTGGGGATAAGGGAGGAGGGGTGGGGGTGGGGGCGAGGGGAGGGCATGTAACACATGTTCCCCAATCCCTAAGCCACAAAGTATGCGCATGCTGTTTGTAATGCCACAAGCACGCGTCTGTCTTTTACGCTAGAGTGGTACACCATAGTAGAATGGTGAGATACTATACACAAACCTTCAGCGACAAAACTATTTTAAGGTGTGATAAACTATTTTAGGGTTGTGGGGCCGAGATTTAATTACCCAAGAAATGGAAATAAACTTGATTCATTTCTCTGAGATGCGATGGAAGACTGACACACACATGTTTCAGAGACAGCCAAGCTGATAAAGATTATGTCTACTCATTCCTTCATTTCCGTTCTGTGCCACGATATAACGAAGAAGTGGGTGATATATAAATCAGATATCAAAAGATAAAAAAGTGATTTATCTGACTATTCAAACGAAACACTCCTATATTAAAAACAAATATTACAGAAACACTTATTTGATATACCACAATCTCATTAACTAATTTGATTCATTAACTCAGTAAACGTAGTTTAGTTTCTTAATGATGCATTGTTGTCTAATTGTTAGGTATTTTTTTGTACCAATCTGTTATGTTTTATCATCATAGTGCTAAAATGGAGTGTTAAATTATATCTTCACGTATTAAGATTTTCAAGATTTATTGACTATCATTAAATTAACAATGGCAGAAACGTATTAGAGTAATTAAAAACCCTGATTAGCTAAATTGTACAATATATCACCGTATTGTAAAGACTCCATGGACACATAAATGACAGAAGTCCTTGATTAAAAGTTCTATTCTAGGGCTCTTTTAATATCTTTTGGAGACAATATGTCTGAGCAATTAAGCACACCTCTTTTCGGGACAAGGTATTCATTACTCTTAATCAAATATAAAAAGATTTCTGTTTCTTTTAAGAGTCACCATAAGTCCACGTTTTATTGTAGCAGACGAGTGGTAAAGGTGCCTGAAAATGTTGGTCGCTTTTCCTCCTCTTTTCTTTTCATTGGGATAATTGAAAATTTTCCATAGACATCTTCATATTTCATTTAATATGGTCTTTCTTTCTTTCTTTCTTTCTTTCTTTCTTTCTTTCTTTCTTTCTTTCTTTCTTTCTTTCTTTCTTTGAACTCACATAACTTGAACTTTGGTCATGATTTCTGCTTTATTCATGAGAAACATTTAACCGATATATAATATTACTTAAATAAGAAGAAGAAAAAAATGTTAGCATGTAATTATACTTAGTTGAATGGCATCATTTTATATGCAATATATGTTAGAGTTAATTATTTCGTATTTTTATCATATATCAATGTGGAAGCCTAATATAGAAACTTAAACGACAGGTAGAATTTTAACAAATCTGAACAAAAGAACTAAATTTCGAAGGTCTTCTTTTTTCATTACATAACATTGTAGAAGGACAAAATAGACAAATAAAAGATAATTAAAAATATAACGGATCTGAACAAAAACAACTGCTTAATTTCCATGGTCTAATCAACGATCAATTATCATTATTGCTATATAACCGGGATTAATTATTTGTATAAAGATATAAATAAACAAGATTTTCCCTAACATACGTCACAGACATTAGGAGTGATTCCGAGACGGTATGTATGGCATAATGTTTTGTTATGTATGTCTATAATTACAAATCGTATAATTATTTCTCTGATAAGGGTCTAGTTTTACCAACAGGCCTTAAGTTAATTTGGTGTGCTCAGTTTTACGTCCTCTTGTCAGCCATGGTTAATAAAGACGTGCCAAGTTCGATGACAGAGGAAAACGTAGTACCCGTACAAAAACCATCAACCAGCGTTTAGTACCTGGCAACTTCCCCACGTTGGTTTCGAACTCGGGACTCGCGGCCGTGTGGTAATATTTCGAAAAATTTGACCACTCGGCCGATGCGCCCCACTAAAGACAAAATTCCTTTTGCTTTCTATAGACAAATCTTTAACAAGTTTAGAGAATAGTTTTGGTTCCTATGAAACTAAAATTAAAGTTATTTTAATATGGTTTACAATATAAGTGTAATATCCAATGATAAAACGAATATGATGATATTAGGCAATATTTTTGCACGTGAACCGGGACAAATAAGTGAATTTCACGTGAATAGTTTCATTTGGATTTCATGTAAAAAATCATGTGAAAATAAATCACGTGAAATTCACGAAGAAAAAAATATTGCCTATGTAATATTTATTTTCAGGTTTTCCCGAAATATCTCATTAACGTACAGAGGAAAATGATGCTGAAAATTGTAGTTCTGATGGTTGCTCTGGCTATGGTATCAGCCGACTTTCACACCTTCGCACCAGATAATCCACTCAACGCTGCAATGGCGACCGGAGGCTTTAGTATGTAATATCAAATTATTTTTTTCAAAAACATTTGTAAACAAAACCTTATCATTGTAGCTAGTTATATGTATATTTTAGAATTAAACTATCATCTCAAAATGTGCTAACGCGCATTATTAAGATTGTCCGCAAAGCTCTTGTATCTATATTACCATATATAACTTCTTTTTTTCAATTTGATCATATATCAGTAATGTCCATTTCGAATAAAAAATGAAATAACAGAGGCGGAACGGCTACCGGTATGTATCGCAAGCATTGTCAGGGTAGTGATGCGGTCCGAAGTGGAACAAACCGCCATATCCGAGGAAAGTTACTGTGATATGGGTCTTATAGCCTATTGATGATCTGACCGTTGAGCTGCTTAATGTTTATCATGTATGTATCGGTCTACGAACGCGATATAGACTAAAATCTTCATAGTCATAACTTTCATTTTATTGCACGGAGGATAGACAAGTGTTTGTGTGGTGTGTGTAGGCCTATTTTGATTACAGAGATGGAGGACAAGCAGATAATACTGTTTCGGATACCTATGATGTTTTTTTTTAAACCTGTACATGAAATTTTAACCTATTGTTCGCTTAGACGTTTCCAGAATTGTACTCCGACAATCAGATGTTATGTACAGTTTAGTGAGAGGAGTGACCGTGCACACACACTGACGTAACTATAGAATTCCTCAAATATTCTTGAGGAAAGCTCCGCGGTTGTAAGTTAGACCCGGTCAGCGATAAATTTGTTGTTTACTACCGTTACAATGCTTGAACGCATTCTGTTTTGATGTCAAATAATATTTAATTGGATATGATAACAATGCTTTATTGTTATTTTGAAATCCCGACAACGAGGAAACTTTGTTTACACTTCGTACAGTAGGCCTATTGACAACGAGTATTGACGAGCATAATATTTTCTGTGCCGCTTAAGGATGAGTCTTGAGACCAATATAAGACCGAAAACGTTTTTTTTTTAAGTTTATTATCAATTCAAAGCAAATCTGTCATATGTGACAAAGTATAAAGATGTAAAGATGTAAATTAAGTAATTAAACATTATTTAGATTATCATATGACGCAAAATCTTACCGAAGCGTGAACAAGAAATAGTGCGATCCTGTACTGGGTTTGTATTCATACGTGATTGCGATCACGCTAATTTAAATGCAACTCACCTCCCGTTGACTATAAAGGGGCATGCGTAAATATTAACTTCATAGACTTCACTTTGGCTTGTTAAGTAGGAGAGGTAAGTGAATATTAATATTGGAATGTATTGAAATGTTTATCACGTGATATGGTTAGTAGAGCTATTCTCTTTAAGAGTACAGTGGTGTAACAATCCTAACAATTAATTCGTGGAAATTCATAACTAATATGACAAATAATATGCTTCGAATGAATCGGCGTCATCGAGTTATGACGGACTGAACTGTATCATAAATGAATAATAAATGTTAGTTTTCTCGTTTCTTTGCTTTTTAATTACTGTAATAAGTAATCAAGGACAATCTAACTCTATCTAATTAGGTCAGGTCATAAGCGGAAGTTTCAACTCTCCTAGGCATCCAGACATGATGCCTTTGCACTGTTACTGTGGATTACGTAACCACGGTAGTGGATGAGAAATGATATACAGACGGATTGACAGTCAACACACATCAAAGGGTAAACTACACATAAATGAGATACTGTAAACCAGAGTATTTCCGCGTGCAATTTAATTTCGCGTATTTCAATACCAGTAAGAAACCACGAAAATAAATTACCAGGAAAATCGTTAGTTATGAAAATGCGAAATAAAGTTGTCGAAAAAACTTGGTTTTCAGTACTAATGAAAAAAATTGTAAAACTGATTTTTAACTGAACACTTTTGCTTTGCAGTGTTAATGTGGTAAAACAAAATATCAATTAGATTAGTTCACGTACCACGTGATACCCGATGACGTTTGTGCGGGATTAATTTTTCCGATGGTAATCGTAACTATTTTGTATTTGCATATAACAGGGTTATCTGCTCTTACGGGTAGGTATTGATTGTGACGTCATGTGTTTGCAAGCGTAACGTCATGTTTCTCGGAGAAAACGACGTAAATGGCTCTCATACAATAATGACGTTACAAGCGATACCTTCTCGCAAGGGATATAACTCTGTATTCAATTGCCAATAGAAGCAATAGTCCCGCACAGACGTTATCGGTTTGATTTATAACTTAAATAAACACGATAAAAATCCTTTTTAAACTAAATGTTTTTTTTATATGTATATTTTTATTCATCTACTTTTCATAGTGTTATCATTCATTTTTTGCGTGTTATGTCTGTTAGCAGGAATTTTATATGGAGTGTTTCAAAGCATACAATATTTGTCTAGTTGTTTTAAAATTTAAAATTCATTGAACTTAATACATGTACCAGGTAATTGTATTCCTATTAATTATATAATTTCTTCATCTATACAGTATTATTGTGTTTCCGAACATAAATAAGTGTTCTTTTGTTTTCTATTTTTTTCTTTAAATTTGTTTGTTACAGGTCTCGATAAAGATTGACTCCATGGAAAAAACGGCTACATGGACATGTTCAAACGATGTATTATCCATAAATAAAATGATAAAAAAATAATCTCAGCGTTATAGTCATTATCAATGTTTTATAATCCCAATAAAATTAGACTTGTTATGCAACTTCGCTACGATGCACTTCGATACGCTACAACACTTGGAGCATATCGAGGGTATCAAAGTGGAGCGGAATTAAGTTTATTTTAATGAGATTGCTATGTGAAGGTGTTAGATTTAATTCTAGATACAAAAAGCAAAATTATCTACCAGTTCATTTATTGATATTTCTCTTCTTCGCTATACATTTTAAATTCAAACAACTGACAGTACCGATAAACGTTATAATAAAATTTACACAAATGGAACCATGGATTTTTTTTTATTCTCCATCTCATGAGTGAATGTATGTAAAATCACTACAATATAGCTGCTATTCCATTAAAATTTGAAATTTTCTCAGATACACATTTTGTGATTTGTAACTTAGTTCGCATGTCAAACCTGTCGATAAAAGGCGACTTTAGTAGCCCAGCCGTGACTGCCAAATCGATGGTAAGATTAGATCAAATCGAATTGTGAAGATGTTTGATCATTATAGGAAAAGTCAATGTCACTAAGTAACGAATGGAAGCACATAGACTATAGCTAAATGAGACCAAACAAAACACAAAAGTATGAACGGAGAAATGGAGAAAAAATGATATTATGGATGTTTGGAAAGCTGTATTTTTATGATTTGACATTGTTGGAATTTCTATACATTCTGGGGCCATAATTGCCCCCGTATTGCACCTATCCCTTTCCTTTTATTATGTCATCAATATAACATTTTTTCTTCTTCAAATTTTATGTTTTTATCTTCACCGCAACTCAAATTTGTGAAAACTCGCAGATTTCCTCAAATCAAGCATGGGCAGAGGGAATGTCCCGTGTAGGCGGAGCGATCACTGTAGATAAGAAAACGTAATCCGACTCATTAAGTCAACTAATAAACCTTATTTTAGTACACTTTAATGACCAATTTTCAGAAAACATAACAAATATTATATTTCTGTAGATCAACCTTTTCTCGACTTTATATATCTAATGGCATTTAAAAACGATTATGTTTAGCGATATGCAGTTTTAAAGGCCCACTACCTTTCCGGAGCAAAATATATAGATTTCTTAAAAAAACATTAATAACCTCAGAAAATATATACCGATGACCTAAGATGAGGTTACAACACCAAACATATGCAAGATTTCCTGCGTAATATATGATAACAATGGAGAGTCATTTCGCTGCTTTTACCGTCTGCCGCAGTGATAGCCAACTACCGCGCGGTATTTAGGACGACGGGAGGAAACATAAGACGACCCGCGTTATAAAAATTAACATTTTATTATTTTCATTAAATTGTTTAGGAGGTGATATAAGTGTAGTATTAACGTTAAGTTAATAATAGCTGTTGCAATTCTACAAAATTATCAATCTCGTTTTACATTCCCATTTTAAAAATCAAAAATCGTTTCGGAAAGGTAGTTGGCCTTTAAATAATCGTGTATAATATGTATTAGTAAAGCGACAGCCTAAAATGTCTAGAGGTGACGAATAAAATATTATCACATAACTGGCTCGTCCAGCCATATCAGACCGCCATGTCATAAATATCGTTTGACACAAGTGTACTAACACTATTATGACGTAACATGTAGTTTTGACGTCATAAAAAAGGGGCCGCGGAGGCCGAGTGGTTAAGCCCTCTACCTCTGGGATGCGGGTTCGAATCCCATGTGGGGCAGTTGCCAGGTACTGACCGCTGACCGGTGGTTTTTCTCCGGGTACTCCGGCTTTCCTCCACCAACAAACCTGGCACGTCCTTATATGACCCTGGCTGTTAATAGGACGTAAAACTAAAACAAACAAAAAAGACGTCATAATATCTGTATGACGTAGCATGACTGTTTCAGTAGACGGAAACGTCACATCCGAGCCGGATTTCTACTGTTTTATATAAAGACGAAATTTAAAGCTTTACTCAAATTCCTTTAAATAAAAGTTATGTCAAAATATAATCTTACACTTGTGACTATGTGATATGAAATTTATCAAACTCGTTAAATAGTTTGATATGTCACTCGTCTAAAGGCTCGTAGCAGATCAAATTATTGAACTCGTTTGATAAATTCCATATCACTAGTCACGAGTATAAGATTCTATTTATGAACATCTAACTGTCTACAATAATCTGTATCGAACTTATTTCCGTGACTATTTTATTTCGCGATCATATGATTAACTACGTTTTCACTACTATGTTATTTCACGATCATATGGTAAAATACGTTTTCACTACGATGTTATTTCAAGATCATATGGTAAACTACGTTTTCACTACAATTTAATTTCACGATCATATGGTAAAGTATGATTTTACTACAATTCTATTTCACGATCATATGGTGAACAACATTTAACTACGATTTTATTTCACGATCATATGGTGAACTACGTTTTTACTACGATTTCATTTCACGATATATAGGTTTAAGTTATTGTGTATAATATATATCTTTTTAAAGTGACAGCCTAAAAGTTAAGGCGTGAAGAATAAAATATGAAGAAACATCAACCATGCCTATTTAGTAACGCCTGTACCTAACTGTCTATATCAATCTGTATTCAACTCATTTCCACGATGATTTTATTTCACGCTTCTATTGTACATGTACTTATATCTGACACTTTCGATTTACTTTTACGATTTCCGATAGCCCACGAATAACGCGAAATCAAATGGTGCTCGAATATACATTAAGGAAATATTTATTTCTGAACTGATTTAACATGTCAAATTCAAGTCTTATAGAAAATATAATAGGTTGGGGATACAACTTGATTACAAGACATACATAAAGTTGTCTGAATTCGATAAGGAATAAGAGATTAATCACAAATCCTCGACAACATTGTTCAGTTAAGAAATGCCGTTATTTAAAGATAATTTCGTGTAATGATTAGAAAATCTGTCTTAAAACAGATGCTAATTTGTAATTTGTACTAGTAATGCTATACATGTGTAAAAAGGTGTCTATAAATTCTGGGAAACGGCGGTGATAAGTTGAAATATCTTTAGCCTAATCCTTCGTTGTCTGTAATACATATTTGTAAATCATTTGAAATAAAGATATTGTCACTTCCTCCGTCAATATAACCAATTCCACCGGTTATATAATGTTCCGTACATTACCTCAATTAATACAAGTTATTTTTACTTATGCATCGTCAATTTATAAATGATTCGATTTTTGATAGATAAATTATATGTACCTTTGACCCAAGATAATATCCTATTGTTTACCACTATTTTTGCGAGCTACACATTTTCACGTTACATATTCCGTTTTACTTATAACAGAGTTAGCTTCTTTTGCGGGTAGGTATCGATTGTTACGTCATTATTTAAGCTCACAAACACATGACGTCACAATCAATACCTCCCTGCAAGGGCAGATAACTCTGTAATATGCAAACACAGAATAGTTCGCGAAAGATCAAATGTTAAGGTAGATAACCCATATAGGCTATGTCTGTTTTCGATCCCTTTTAAAATATTTTTGAAATAACATTTGTTGAAATTGAAAATGCTTCGCGATAACTGTATGAAACGTTGCATAGAACAATTTTAGCATCATATACTTTGAACGCAGTCGTTGCATAAACTTGTGGTAGATCTTTTCACGCCACTATAAAGATTCAAGAGTTGTCTCACCTATGACATATAACGCCATATTAGCCTTAGGGCAGAAAAAGGTACTCAGTTCTCGTGTGAATGTGGGTAATAAAGGTCGTTAAAAACATATATTCATTTTTCATATAAAGAAATGGAATTTTTTTTAGATTTGGTTTTTCTTTCACAAGCCGAATTACATGGTATGTGTGTATCGTTTCATTTTTTTCATCTGTCAGAAAATTAGTTACGGTACTGTACAAATATGTTCATTCTTTGTTATGTGAACTTCCTAACAGTATTTAGGATGCACTGATGCATATTATAAATGGTATTTTCCTTTAACTTATCAAAAAAAAGTCATGTGATCACATCATTGATCCTGCGATATGGTATATGGTGTACATATCCCATTATTGAATGTAGAAGAATAATACTGATATAATCGATCGCATCTCCCATAGATTTTTAAGATGTTTACTATAGACTACAACCTTTTTAGGGTCCTCAATCAGACATAATTAGGGTAGTTCTAAGTTTTAAATTGGTATACAGCAAAAGTTTGTGGTCACAGCAATACAGTCAATTCTGTAAATGAAACTGCGCAATTTCTTACTCAATTAAATTAGGGAAAAATTGTGTCTGTTTAGGGTTACTTGACGGACCCTAATCCCCCGACCATATTTTTTCCCTACTTTTCTTTGAAAAAATAAATAAAAGTCGGGATTTTTGATATCAGACTCCGGAAGACGCTTAAAAAATACGACCTACAGACCTTTTTTTGCCATTATAACCCTAAACAGATATATTTTGTTTGCCTACATACATTGTAGATTATTTGAATTTGCACAATTCTTAAAAAAATAAACATGTATGTACGATCACTGATGATGAACAGGTAATACTGTTTTCTAGGATCCAAATTGAAAATGTTTGTTGTAAATCATAAGCAGTTAACACAGATAAAAACAGAAGACCCCATCAGATCGAATGTTTTATTTTTCGGATGAAACAAAGTTGTCAGGGTGAAGACATAGTTGTTGAAATTGCATGTCTATGTAAATTAAACTTCTGGAGCAATTTTGTTCAAACAGAACCTGAAACAGAAAAAAGACAATGGCGATAAATCATTTCAACAAATGTTGATGTTACTGAAAATATATTTTATTTCGCTTGTGAACATCTGATCTGTCTGATGTCTATAATGAAAATATTCAGACGTGAAATTTACACATGTTTTTGTGGAGATTACACAACAATTGTGAAAATCATGACACCTCAAATAATTCCCTTTTTTACAGTATTTAAGAAATGTATCCCTAAAATTGTATAACCACGCTTCAGTGTATATAAACATATTTCAATTTTGATATAACTTATTGTTGTCAGCAATATTACTTATTTGTAATTCACCATGCATACTGACAGTAAATGTGTGAATTAAATAAGTAGGTAAATGTTACGTATAAGTAAATATATATATTTTTTTTAGTTTAAGATTGCATAGATTGTTTATTAACATACAAACAGTTTTTTTCCTGCAAGCATACAACTACATTACATTTGATAAGCATTCTACTAAAATAGAAAATTTACGTTTATACTATTTATATTTATTATAATATCATATATCCCTTAAGATATTTTGTAGCTGGAAACGTGAAGATAAAATTGAAATTTGTTTTTTTTTGTTAATTTCCCCGTAATTTACCCTTCAATGTGTGTTCATCCTAGGATAATCCAGTTGATCCCTATCTTCCATACCAGTTTTCCATACTACAGTAACAGTTCAAAGGCATGAGTCCAGACATTCCTGTTAGTGGTGCATGGAAACCTCCGGGTAAATTCTGACCTATATATATAAAAAAATATATTTAGTTACTGTATAGCCGATAATTTTCGCGATTTAATCTAAAAATAAAAATATTCAATTTTATCGGTTTTAAATTTTCGCGATCTGTCTTCAAGGATATATATCATTCAACCATGTCCTAATATTTTGCGGATAAAATCTCACAATCTAGCAATGTTCTGCAAAATCGCGAAAATATTATCCCCGCAAAAATAAGCGGATACACAGTATTTTACTTCCTTCGTTCGCCGGACTTTTCTTGTAGTTTTTAGTAAAAAGTAAAACAGACCTTCAACATCTCAAGTGCAATACTGCAGACGTGCGTGTTTTCGTGGTAATCGTATTTCAGCGGATGTTGCACACTGCAGTTTGCGCTAAAATATGATAAGTGAAAGTGAAGTGAAACTTTGATATTTATCACGAGTACGAGTCATGTATCATGTTTTGACTTTTTTACTTTACACCATTAACACCATTTATTTATATCCAATTATTTTTGTGTTCATTAGACTTACATATTATACAGATAAGGTTTCATGCATGTAGTTTTCATTCACAGATGTACAAAAGTATAACTTACCGGCCGACATTGCAGCATTGAACGAGTTTCCATGTAAGACAAACAAAGCATTTCAGGTAGGTAGTTTTCATAAATAAATGTAAAAATATATATGACTAACCTTCCGGCACTGCAGCATGGAACAAATTTCCTTGTACGACAGTTTGTACTGTAGCTGACACCACAACTAGGGTTACCGTCAGAATTATAACCTTCAGCATCATTTTCTCCTGTGGGATAGTTAGATGTAAATGAGGAAAGCAGCTGAAAGTAGATACATGATCATAACATTGTCAAAAGTCTTAAGTAAACGTACTTTTTATATATGCATTGAGAAACATTTTACTATTAATTATAGTTTCTACCAAGACCGCCGCTACAAACTGCAACGTTGAATTTAATAATAATGTTTCGGAGCAGAACACTTTTGACAGTGACAATAATAATGCATTGGCAAATCTTGAGGATAACATGTAGAAAACAGAAAGGATATTTCTGATGAATCTCTTCATTTTATATTGGATTTCTTTTGCTTGACTATAATATAAAATAAAAATAAAAGAAATAACTTTCTTATGAAACATAAAATAAAAAAAAACCCATTGACATTGAGATGATTGGATTGTTTATTTTACACAAGAGCATGAACCTATTATCTTAACACACTACT
Source organism: Argopecten irradians (assembly GCF_041381155.1). Taxonomy (NCBI): domain Eukaryota; kingdom Metazoa; phylum Mollusca; class Bivalvia; order Pectinida; family Pectinidae; genus Argopecten; species Argopecten irradians. The sequence goes on from NC_091144.1 coordinate 36,966,553, forward strand.
GTAAGAGCGGTTTGAGTAGTTCAAGACAAAACCTGCCTTACTCCAATGTCATTACCTCCGACCAATAGTGGACAACGAGTGAGCTTTGTTGACATATAACAATAATACCAACTACTCTGTCATTAGAACAGTTTTGTTTTCGATATATATCTGCAAATCTCCATACACTCTTGAATGATGGTTCCTTTAATTCTAAACAGACGTAAGTGATGCATTATTTGGAATATTAAACTATTTCTTTTATATCTTTTATCTCCCGTTGATATTGAAATATATCTGCACATGTTTCAAATCTGTGTTCGGAGTTTCCACAACTTATAAAACAATAATGATATCGACCGATAACGAAGTCATTATACTTATATAATCAAAATTTACTATGTATAACCTACCGTTTTGGAGTCGCTCTGGAAGTCAGTGTTAACGTCAGGGATAGACGATTTCTTTATTTATACCTTAATCTCGGAAAAATAAATCCAATTAAACTAAATGATGATGCATCGCAAATTAGATTGAGATAACTAAACTTTTTTTACGCAAATCGATCTTTCTTGTGTTTTTGTGCCTTGATTACATTACTTACGCATATTAACAAAACCCGCCGTGAGCATGTTATTATGAGATTTATTGTCAGAAATGGCGCCCCATAACACGCTGATGAATTTTGAAACTATTAAAAGTTTTTTATGAAAAATTCAATGTCTTTAAATTTCTTATTTATATAACGTTATTTTGCATTTAAATCAAGTTTTCTATTTCAATGTTAAGTTAATTACAAAATCACATACCTGCATATCTGGTAACTGTCCTACATATGATTTGACCAAGTAGGCTATGGCAAATTTTCAAAAATGCAAATAAACCTACTCAAATGTTTACTATATGATATGTAACGTTAAATAATTAAATGAAAATATTATGTCATAATCGCTTATGCAGAACATAATTTTACATATTATGTATTAGAAATGGTTACACTCTTCAGTCATTTTCGATTTTTGGAAACGGTTTCTAAATAAGAATTTATTGATAAGTGTTGCGCAATTTATATATTACTTCTTTTATTTGTGTTGGTTGCGGTGTCCGATTGGTTAAGATATCACGACATTACTACCGGCCTCTATCTCTGGAATGAGAGTCCGAATCCTGTGTGGGGTAGTTGTCAAGTACTGACAGTTAGTCGGTGTTTTTTCTAAGTGTTCTCCAGCTTTCCTTCACCAACTAAACCTGGTATATCCTTAAATGATTCTGGCTGTTAATAGGACGATAAACTGATAAAAACAAAACCAACCGTCGGTTATTAACCAATGAATCGATGTTTAAAATTCATTACAAAGACACGAAAAGCATGAAGTATAATAAATATAACTATATAAAAATGATTGATGATGATGACTAGCTCTGATGTTGGTGTAATCTATACAATAGACATGAAAAGGGCCGCAGTGGCAGATTGGTTAAGATGTCCCTACATACTACCACCAGTACTCCACCTCAGAGTTCGAATCTCATGTTGGGTAGTTGCTGGTCGGTATTTTTTCCCAGGTTCCCCGGCCTTCGTCCGCAAACAAACCTGGCATATCCTTAAATGCTTGTGGCTGTTAATAGGATGTTAATTCAATGGAATAATATAAATTAAGCTCTTTTTGCACGAACATAAAGTATTTCCTGCTTGACTTATAATAAACGTAATTAAATTTACTGGTTAAACAAATAAATTTAGTTTGACAATAGTAGTCTTATAAAACAAGAATTAATATGCAAAAGATAAAATATTTCCATTTGCTCGGGACTGACACTTTATAACCTTTCCAAACAAAAAGGGAATTTGTGAGATCATAATTTTCCTATAACCCCCTAGGTGTAGTGATATGTATATATATATATCATTGCCTTCTTGTAAAACGATTTATACTAAATATTCAGTAAAACCGTACTTAACAACAAAGTATTAAATATTTATGTTAATTAACTTATTTTTGCGACTTAATTTCGCGTTTACTTGCCTTACAACATTTTACAACGATTTTATTTCGCGATAGATAGTTTTAAAAGCCGACCACCTTTCCAGAGTAAAACAAAAAGGTTTCTTAAAGACATTAATAACAGCAGAAAAATATATATACCGATAGCTAAAGATGAGCTTACAACACCAAACATATGCAAGATTTCCTCCGTAAATATATAATAACAGTGGAGATTCATTTCGCTGTTTTGCCGTCTGGTACAGTGATTATCACCGCGCGGTATTTATGACGACGACGGAAACATAAGACGGCTCTCGTTATGAAAATTAACACGTCACTTACTTTAATCAAATTGTTCAGAAGTTGACACTACGTGTAGTAGTAACGGTAAATTAATAAATTTTGTGACTCTACCAAATTATCGACTCGTTTTTCATTATCATACTAAAAAATAAAAGCAGTTTCGGAAAAAGTAGTGGGGCTTTAAATTATTTAAATTATTGTGTTTAGTATATAATTGTAAAGAGACAGCCTTACATGTTAAGAAGTGTTGGATAAAATTATTTAATATTAAGGAATGTCAACCATGCCTATTTAAGTAACGATTGTAAATGTCTACATCAATATGTATCTAACTCATTTCCGTGACGACTTTATTTCGCTGTCACATGATTAAATACATTTTTACTACGATTTTATTCACGTTTTAGAATCCAATGGTTCTATTGTACCTATATCTGACATTTTTGATTTCCAATGGCCCACGAATTACTCGAAATCAAATCAATCACAAAAATACATTATGAAACTATTTATTTCTGAACTGATTTAACATGTCAAATTAAATTGTTCTTAAAAATATAATAAGTTGGGGATACAACTTAATTTCAAGACATGCATAAAGTTGCCTGTATTCGATAAGGAATATGAGATTTTCCTCATGGAGATAATCACCTGGCAACACTGCCCAGTTCAGAAATATCGCTACTTGAAAATAATTTCATGTAAAGATTAGAAAAAATGTCTTAAAAACATTTCAGAAAAACTAACATATATATCACTGACATTATATTAAAATATTGATTTAAAGAAAAAGACGCTTTTGTTTATTTTGAAAGGTTCATAGTACAATGGTAATTAGTTGGAAATTGATAATTAAATATTAAATCATATATTTTGATATTTATAACTTTTAAGATAATAAGTATAATAACATGAATGCTAATTTGTAATTTGCACTTGAAATGCTATTCATGTGTCAATAATAGGTATCTATAAATTCTGGGAGAAGGTGATGATAAGTTGTAATAACTTTAGCCTAATCCTTTATTGTCTGTCATACCTCAATCTAATTAAAATTCGATGTTCATTATCTACTCCGTACACTCCGTATGAACGGAGTAGATAATGAACATCGAATTTTAATTAGATTGGTCATACCTATGTGTAAATCATTTGAAATAGTGAGCTTGTCACTTCCTCCGTCAATATCACCATTTCCTTCGGTTGTTATATTCCGTTTATCACCTCAATTCATTCAAGTTATTTACAAATGTTTCGTCATTTTATAAAGGATTCGATTTTTATCTATAAATTACATAGTTACATTATGATAATATCCTACGGTAAACCACTACTTTTGCGAGCTTCATATTTTCACGTTACATATTCCGTCTTTGCATATTACAGAGTTAGCTCCTTTGCGGTTATCGATCGTCATTATTTTGTGAACGCAATTCACGTCGTTTTGCCGAAAAGTGTGACGTTACTCGCAAACACATGACGTCACAATCAATACGTTCCCAAAAGAGCAGATAACTCTGTAATATACAAATACAGAATATTTCACGAGAGATCAAATGTTAAGGGAGATTAACCATATAGGCTATGTCTGTTATTCGATCCTTTTTAAAATATTTCTGAAATCAAAATTTGTTGGAATTGAAAATGCTTCGCGATAACTGAATGAAAGATGGTACTTCACTGATTCGAATGGAAGCATGTTTGTCAGTAAGATCTCTTGATCACGAATTGATGTATTTTCAACATGAAAATAACTAGGACACAAAAATATTAAAACAATTTTAGCATCATATACTTTGAACTCAGTCGTTGCATAAACTTGTGGTAGATCTTTTCACGCCACTATAAAATTTCAAGAGTTGTCTCACTTATGACATATAACGCCATATTAGCCTTAGGGCAGAAAAAGGTACTCAGTTCTCGTGTGAATGTGGGTAATAAAGGTCGTTAAAACATATATTCATTTTTCATATCAAGAAATGAAATTTTTTAGATTTGGATTTTCTTTCACTAGCTGAATTTCATGGTAATTGTGTATCGTTTCATTTTTTTTCATCTGTCAGAAAATTTATTACTGTATATTACAAATTATTTTCATGCTTTGTTATGTGAACTTTCTAAAAGTATTTAGGATGCAGTGACACATATATATGGTATTTTCCTTTAAAATTTATCATAAATCGTCATGTGATCGCATTGTTGATCCTGCGATATGGTATATGGTGTACATATCCCATTATTGAACGTGCAAGAATGGTACTGATATAATCGATCGCATCTCAAGAAGATTTTTATGATGTTTATTGTAGACTACAACCTCTTTAGTGTCCTCAATCAGACAGACTTAGGATAGCTCTATGTTTTAAATTAGTATAAATAAAAAGTTTGTTGTCTCAGCAATATAGTCAATTATGTAAATGAAACTGCGCAATTTCTTACTCAGTTAAATTAGAGAAAAATTGTGTGTTTAGGGTTATTTGACGGACCCTAATCCCCCCCACCCACGACCATATTTTTCCTTACTTTTCTATGAAAAAAAATAAAAAAAATAAAAGTCGGGATTTTGATAACAGACTCCGGTTCCGGCCATTATGTTCCCGACCTACCGACCTTTTTTGCCATTATAACCCTAAACAGACATATTTTGTTTGCCTACATACATTGCAGATTATTTGAATTTGCACAATTCTTAAAAAAATAAATATGTATGTACGATCAATGATGATGAACAGGTAACACTGTTATCTAGAGTCCAAATTGAAAATGTTTGTTGTAAATCATAAGCAGTTAACTCAGATAAAAACATAAAACCACATCAGCTCGAATGTTTTATTTTTCGGATGAAACAAAGTTGTCAGGGTGAAGACGTTGTTGTTGAATTTGCATGTCTAGGTAAATTTCACTTCTGGAGCAATATTGTTCAAACAGAACCTGAAACAGAAAAAAAGACAATGGCGATAAATCATTTCAACAAATGGTGATGTTACTGAAAATATATTCAATTTCGCTTGTGAACATCTCTGATCTGTGTATCTATAATGAAAGTATTCAGACGTGAAATTTACACATGTTATTTGGAGATTGCACAACAATTGTGAAAATCTCGACACCTCAAATAATTCCCTTTTTTACAGTATCTAAGAAAATGTATCCCTAAAATTGTATAACCACGCTTCAGTGTATATAAACATATTTCAATTTTGATATAACTTATTGTTGTCAGCAATATTACTAATTTGTAATTCACCATGCATACTGACAGTTAGAAGTGTGAATTAAATAAGCAGGTAAATGTTTCGTATGAGTAAATAAACTTTTTTCTTTGAAAATTTAATATTGCATACAATACAAACACCTTTACGATAAAGTTTTTCCTGCAAGCATACAACTACATTTGAAAAGCATTTTACTAAATCATGAAATTTACATATATATTATTTCTCAATATCTATACGAATTCTGATCTGTTATAATATCATATATCCCTTAAGTTATTTTGTAGCTGGAAACGTGAAGATAAAATTGAAATTGGTTTTTTTTTTGTTAATTTCCCCGTAATTTACCCTTCAATGTGTGTTCATCCTAGGATAATCAAGTTGATCCCTATCTTCCATACCAGTTGTCCATACTACAGTAACAGTTCAAAGGCATGAGTCCAGACATTCCTGTTAGTGGTGCATGGAAACCTCCGGGTAAATTCTGACCTATATATATAAAAAAAAAATATATTTAGTTACTTTATAGCCGATAATTTTCGCGATTTAATCTAAAAATAAAAATATTCAATTTTATCGGTTTTAAATTTTCGCGATCTGTCTTCAAGGATATATATCATTCAACCATGTCCTAATATTTTGCGTATAAAATCTCACAATCTAGCAATGTTCTGAAATATCGCGAAAATATTATCCCCGCAAAAATAAGCGGATACACAGTATTTTACTTCCTTCGTTCGCTGGACTTTTCTTGTAGTTTTTAGTAAAAAGTAAAACAGACCTTCAACATCTCAAGTGCAATACTGCAGACGTGCGTGTTTTCGTGTTAATCGTATTTCAGCGGATGTTGCACACTACAGTTTGCGCTAAAATATGATAAGTGAAAGTGAAGTGAAACTTTGATATTTATCACGAGTACGAGTCATGTATCATGTTTTGACTTTTTTTTTACTTTACACCATTAATACCATTTATTTATTTCCTATTATTTTTGTGTTAATTAGACTTACATATTATATAGATAAGGTTTCATGCATGTAGTTTTCATTCACAGATGTACAAAAGTATAACTTACCGGCCGACATTGCAGCATTGAACGAGTTTCCATGTACGACAGTTTGTACTGTAGCTGACACCACAACTAGGGTTACCGTCAGAATTATAACCTTCAGCATCATTTTCTCCTGTGGGATAGTTAGATGTAAATGAGGAAAGCAGCTGAAAGTAGATACATGATCATAACATTGTCAATAGTCTAAAGTAAACGTACTTTTTATATAGGCATTGAGAAACATTTTACTATTAATTATAGTTTCTACCAAGACCGCCGCTACAAACTGCAACGTTGAATTTAATAATAATGTTTCGGAGCAGAACACTTTTGACAGTGACAATAATAATGCATTGGCAAATCTTGAGAATAACATGTAGAAAACAGAAAGGATATTTCTGATGAATATCTATATTTTATATTAGATTTTTTTGCTTGACTATAATATAAAATAAAAATAAAAGAAATAACTTTCTTATGAAACATAAAATAAAAAAAAACCCATTGACATTGAGATGATTGGATTGTTTATTTTACACAAGAGCATGAACCTATTATCTTAACACACTACTGTAAGAGCGGTTTGAGTAGTTCAAGACAAAACCTGCCTTACTCCAATGTCATTTGCAAAGATTCGCCATACATGACCTACGACCAATAGTGGACAACGAGTGAGCTTTGTTGACATATAACAATAATACCAACTACTCTGTCATTAGAACTGTTTTGTTTTCGATATATATCTGCAAATCTCCATACACTCTTGAATGAATAGTTCCTTTAATTCTAAACAGAGATAAGTGATGCATTATTTGGTATATTAAGCTATTTCTTTTATATCTTTTATCTCCCGTTGATATTGAAATATATCTGCACGGGTTTCAAAGCTGTGTTCGGAGTTTCCACAACTTATAAAACAATAATGATATCGACCGATAACGAAGTCATTTATACTTATATAATCAAAATTTACTATGTATTACCTACCGTTTTGGAGTCGCTCTGGAAGTCAGTGTTAACGTCAGGGATAGACGATTTCATTATTTATACCTTAATCTCGGAAAAATAAATCCAATTAAACTAAATGATGATGCATCGCAAATTAGATTGAGATAACTAAACTTTTTTTTACGCAAATCGATCTTTCTTGTGTTTTTGTGCCTTGATTACATTACTTACGCATATCAACAAAACTCGCCTTGAGCATGTTATTATGAGATTTATTGTCAGAAATGGCGCCCCATAACACGCTGATGAATTTTGAAACTATTAAAAGTTTTTTATGAAAAATTCAATGTCTTTAAATTTCTTATTTATATAACGTTATTTTGCATTTAAATCAAGTTTTCTATTTCAATGTTAAGTTAATTACAAAACCACATACCTGCATATCTGGTAACAGGTCCTACATATGATTTGACCAAGTAGGCTAGGGCAAATTTTCAAAAATGCAAATAAACCTACTCAAATGTTTACTATATGATATGTAACGTTAAATAATTAAATGAAAATATTATGTCATAATCGCCTATGCAGAACATAATTTTACATATTATGTATTAGAAATGGTTACACTCTTCAGTCATTTTCGATTTTTGGAAACGGTTTCTAAATAAGATTTTATTGATAAGTGTTGCGCAATTTATATATTTCTTCTTTTATTTGTGTTGGTTGCGGTGTCCGATTGGTTAAGATATCACGACATTACTACAGGCCTCTATCTCTGGAATGAGAGTCCGAATCCTGTGTGGGGTAGTTGTCAAGTACTGACAGTTAGTCGGTGTTTTTTCTAAGTGTTCTCCAGCTTTCCTTCACCAACTAAACCTGGTATATCCTTAAATGATTCTGGCTGTTAATAGGACGATAAACTAATAAAAACAAAACCAACCGTCGGTTATTAACAAATGAACCGATGTTTAAAATTCGTTACAAAGACACGAAAAGCATGAAATATAATAAATATAACTATATAAAAATGATTGATGATGATGACTAGCTCTGATGTTGGTGTAATCTATACAATAGACATGAAAAGGGCCGCAGTGGCTGATTGGTTAAGATGTCCCTACATACTACCACCAGTACTCCACCTCAGAGTTCGAATCTCATGTGGGGTAGTTGCTGGTCGGTATGTTTTCCCAGGTTCCCCGGCCTTCGTCCGCCAACAAATCTGGCATATCCTTAAATGCTTGTGGCTGTTAATAGGATGTTAATTCAATGGAAAAATATAAATTAAGCTCTTTTTGCACGAACATAAAGTGTTTCCTGCTTGACTTATAATAAACGTAATTAAATTAACTGGTTAAACAAATACATTTAGTTTGACAATAGTAGTCTTATAAAACAAGAATTAATATGCAAAAGATAAAATATTTCCATTTGCTCGGGACTGACACTTTATAACCTTTCCAAACAAAAAGGGAATTTGTGAGATCATAATTTTCCTATAACCCCCCTTGGTGTAGTGATATGTATATATATATCATTGCCTTCTTGTAAAACGATTTATACTAAATATTCAGTAAAACCGTAATTAACAACAAAGTATTAAATATTTATGTTAATTAACTTATTTTTGCGACTTAATTTCGCGTTTACTTGCCTTACAGCATTTTACAACGATTTTATTTCGCGATAGATAGTTTTAAAAGCCGACCACCTTTCCAGAGTAAAACAAAAAGGTTTCTTAAAGACATTAATAACAGCAGAAAATATATATACCGATGGCTAAAGATGAGCTTACAACACCAAACATATGCAAGATTTCCTCCGTAATATATGATAACAGTGGAGATTCATTTCGCTGTTTTGCCGTCTGGTACAGTGATTATCACCGCGCGGTATTTATGACGACGACGGGAAACATAAGACTGCTCTCGTTATGAAAATCAATATGTCACTTACTTTAATCAAATTGTTCAGAAGTTGACAATACGTGTAGTAGTAACGGTAAATTAATAAATTTTGTGACTCTACCAAATTATCGAACTCGTTTTTTCATTATCATACTAAAAAATAAAAGCAGTTTTCGGAAAAAGTAGTGGGGCTTTAAATTATTTAAATTATTGTGTTTAGTATATAATTGTAAAGAGACAGCCTTACATGTTAAGAAGTGTTGGATAAAATTATTTAATATTAAGGAATGTCAACCATGCCTATTTAAGTAACGATTGTAAATGTCTACATCAATCTGTATCTAACTCATTTCCGTGACGACTTTATTTTGCTGTCACATGATTAAATACATTTTTACTACGATTTTATTCACGTTTGAGAATCCAATGGTTCTATTGTACCTATATCTGACATTTTTGATTTCCGATGGCCCACGAATTACTCGAAATCAAGTCAATCACAAAAATACATTATGAAACTATTTATTTCTGAACTGATTTAACATGTCAAATTAAAGTGTTCTAAAAAATATAATAAGTTGGGGATACAACTTAATTTCAAGACATGCATAAAGTTGCCTGTATCCGATAAGGAATATGAGATTTTCCTCATGGAGATAATCACCTGACAACACTGCTCAGTTCAGAAATATCGCTACTTGAAAATAATTTCATGTAAAGATTAGAAAAAATGTCTTAAAAAAAACATTTCAGAAAAACTAACATATATAACACTGACATTATATTAAAATATTGATTTAAAGAAAAAGACGCTTTTGTTTATTTTGAAAGGTTCATAATACAATGGTAATTAGTTGGAAATTGATAATTAAATATTAAATCATAGATTTTGATATTTATAACTTTTAAGATCATAAGTATAATAACATGAATGCTAATTTGTAATTTGCACTTGTAATGCTATACATGTGTCAATAATAGGTATCTATAAATTCTGGGAGAAGGTGATGATAAGTTGTAATAACTTTAGCCTAATTCTTTATTGTCTGTCATACCTCAATCTAATTAAAATTCGATGTTCAATTATCTACTCCGTACACTCCGAATGAACGGAGTAGATAATGAACATCGAATTTTAATTAGATTGGTCATACCTATGTGTAAATCAATTGAAATAGTGAGCTTGTCACTTCCTCCGTCAATATCACCATTTCCTTCGGTGTGTTATATTCCGTTTATCACCTCAATTCATTTCAAGTTATTTACAAATGTTTCGTCATTTTATAAAGGATTCGATTTTTATCTATAAATTACATAGTTACATTATGATAATATCCTACGGTAAACCACTACTTTTGCGAGCTTCATATTTTCACGTTACATATTCCGTCTTTGCATATTACAGAGTTAGCTCCTTTGCGGTTATCAATCGTCATTATTTTGTGAACGCAATTCACGTCGTTTTGCCGAAAAGTGTGACGTTACTCGCAAACACATGACGTCACAATCAATACGTTCCCAAAAGGGCAGATAACTCTGTAATATACAAATACAGAATATTTCGCGAGAGATCAAATGTTAAGGGAGATTAACCATATAGGCTATGTCTGTTATTCGATCCTTTTTAAAATATTTCTGAAATCAAAATTTGTTGGAGTTGAAAATGCTTCGCGATAACTGAATGAAAGGTGGTACTTCACTGATTTGAATGGAAGCATGTTTGTCAGTAAGATCTCTTGATCACGAATTGATGTATTTCCAACATGAAAATAACTAGGACACAAAAATATTAAAACAATTTTAGCATCATATACTTTGAACTCAGTAATTGCATAAACTTGTGGTAGATCTTTTCACGCCACTATAAAGATTCAAGAGTTGTCTCACTTATGACATATAACGCCATATTAGCCTTAGGGCAGAAAAAGGTACTCAGTTCTCGTGTGAATGTGGGTTATAAAGGTCGTTAAAAGATATATTCATTTTTCATATAAAGAAATGGATTTTTTTTAGATTTGGTTTTTCTTTCACAAGCTGAATTACATGGTATGTGTGTATCGTTTCATTTTTTTTCATCTGTCAGAAAATTTATTACTGTATATTACAAATTATTTTCATGCTTTGTTATGTGAACTTTCTAAAAGTATTTAGGATGCAGTGACACATATATATGGTATTTTCCTTTAAAATTTATCATAAATCGTCATGTGATCGCATTGTTGATCCTGCGATATGGTATATGGTGTACATATCCCATTATTGAACGTGCAAGAATGGTACTGATATAATCGATGGCATCTCAAGAGGATTTTTATGATGTTTATTGTAGACTACAACCTCTTTAGTGTCCTCAATCAGACAGACTTAGGATAGCTCTATGTTTTAAATTAGTATAATTAAAAGTTTGTTGTCTCAGCAATATAGTCAATTCTGTAAATGAAACTGCGCAATTTCTTACTCAGTTAAATTAGACAAAATTGTGTGTTTAGGGTTATTTGACGGACCCTAATCCCCCCCACCCACGACCATATTTTTCCCTACTTTTCTATGAAAAAAAAATAAAAAAATAAAAGTCGGGATTTTGATAACAGACTCCGGTTCCGGCCATTATGTTCCCGACCTACCGACCTTTTTTTGCCATTATATAACGCTAAACAGACAATTTTGTTTGCCTACATACATTGTAGATTATTTGAATTTGCACAATTCTTAAAAAATAAACAGGTAAATGTATGTACGATTACTGATGATGAACAGGTAACACTGTTTTCTAGAGTCCAAATTGAAAATGTTTGTTGTAAATCATTAGCAGTTAACACAGATAAAAACATAAAACCACATCAGCTCGAATGTTTTATTTTTCGGATGAAACAAAGTTGTCAGGGTGAAGACGTTGTTGTTGAATTTGCATGTCTAGGTAAATTTCACTTCTGGAGCAATATTGTTCAAACAGAACCTGAAACAGAAAAAAAGACAATGCCGATAAATCATTTCAACAAATGTTGATGTTACTGAAAATATATTTTATTTCGCTTGTGAACATCTGATCTGTATATCTATAATGAAAATACTCATATGTGAAATTTACACATGTTTTTGTGGAGATTACACAACAATTGTGAAAATCATGACACCTCAAATAATTCCCTTTTTTACAGTATCTAAGAAAATGTATCCCTAAAATTGTATAACCACGTTTCAGTGTATATCAACATATTTCAATTTTGATATAACTTATTGTTGTCAGCAATATTACTAATTTGTAATTCACCATGCATACTGACAGTTAGAAGTGTGAATTAAATAAGCAGGTAAATGTTTCGTATGAGTAAATAAACTTTTTTCTTTGAAAATTTAATATTGCATACATACAAACACCTTTACGATAAAGTTTTTCCTGCAAGCATACAACTACATTTGAAAAGCATTCTACTAAATCATGAAATTTACATATATATTATTTCTCAATATCTATACGAATTCTGATCTGTTATAATATCATATATCCCTTAAGTTATTTTGTAGCTGGAAACGTGAAGATAAAATTGAAATTTGTTTTTTTTTGTTAATTTCCCCGTAATTTACCCTTCAATGTGTGTTCATCCTAGGATAATCAAGTTGATCCCTATCTTCCATACCAGTTTTCCATACTACAGTAACAGTTCAAAGGCATGAGTCCAGACATTCCTGTTAGTGGTGCATGGAAACCTCCGGGTAAATTCTGACCTATATATATATAAAAAAAAAATATATTTAGTTACTTTATAGCCGATAATTTTCGCGATTTAATCTAAAAATAAAAATATTCAATTTTTATCGGTTTTAAATTTTCGCGATCTGTCTTCAAGGATATATATCATTCAACCATGTCCTAATATTTTGCGTATAAAATCTCACAATCTAGCAATGTTCTGAAATATCGCGAAAATATTATCCCCGCAAAAATAAGCGGATACACAGTATTTTACTTCCTTCGTTCGCTGGACTTTTCTTGTAGTTTTTAGTAAAAAGTAAAACAGACCTTCAACATCTCAAGTGCAATACTGCAGACGTGCGTGTTTTCGTGTTAATCGTATTTCAGCGGATGTTGCACACTACAGTTTGCGCTAAAATATGATAAGTGAAAGTGAAGTGAAACTTTGATATTTATCACGAGTACGAGTCATGTATCATGTTTTGACTTTTTTTTTACTTTACACCATTAACACCATTTATTTATTTCCTATTATTTTTGTGTTAATTAGACTTACATATTATATAGATAAGGTTTCATGCATGTAGTTTTCATTCACAGATGTACAAAAGTATAACTTACCGGCCGACATTGCAGCATTGAACGAGTTTCCATGTACGACAGTTTGTACTGTAGCTGACACCACAGCTAGGGTTACCGTCAGAATTATAACCTTCAGCATCATTTTCTCCTGTGCGATAGCTAGATGTAAATGAGGAAAGCAGCTGAAAGTAGATACATGATCATAACATTGTCAAAAGTATAAAGTAAACGTACTTTTTATATAGACATTGAGCAACATTTTACTATTAATTATAGTTTCTACCAAGACCGCCGCTACAAACTGCAACGTTGAATTTAATAATAATGTTTCGGAGCAGAAAACCCTTGACAGTGACAAAAATATTGCATTGGCAAATCTTGAGAATAACATGTAGAAAACAGAAAGGATATTTCTGATGAATATCTATATTTTATATTAGATTTTTTGCTTGACTATAATATAAAATAAAAATAAAAGAAATAACTTTCTTATGAAACATAAAATAAAAAAAACCCATTGACATTGAGATGATTGGATTGTTTATTTTACACAAGAGCATGAACCTATTATCTTAACACACTACTGTAAGAGCGGTTTGAGTAGTTCAAGACAAAACCTGCCTTACTCCAATGTCATTTGCAAAGATTCGCCATACATGACCTACGACCAATAGTGGACAACGAGTGAGCTTTGTTGACATATAACAATAATACCAACTACTCTGTCATTAGAACTGTTTTGTTTTCGATATATATCTGCAAATCTCCATACACTCTTGAATGAATAGTTCCTTTAATTCTAAACAGAGATAAGTGATGCATTATTTGGTATATTAAGCTATTTCTTTTATATCTTTTATCTCCCGTTGATATTGAAATATATATCTGCACGGGTTTCAAAGCTGTGTTCGGAGTTTCCACAACTTATAAAACAATAATGATATCGACCGATAACGAAGTCATTATACTTATATAATCAAAATTTACTATGTATTACCTACCGTTTTGGAGTCGCTCTGGAAGTCAGTGTTAACGTCAGGGATAGACGATTTCATTATTTATACCTTAATCTCGGAAAAATAAATCCAATTAAACTAAATGATGATGCATCGCAAATTAGATTGAGATAACTAAACTTTTTTTTACGCAAATCGATCTTTCTTGTGTTTTTGTGCCTTGATTACATTACTTACGCATATTAACAAAACTCGCCTTGAGCATGTTATTATGAGATTTATTGTCAGAAATGGCGCCCCATAACACGCTGATGAATTTTGAAACTATTAAAAGTTTTTTATGAAAAATTCAATGTCTTTAAATTTCTTATTTATATAACGTTATTTTGCATTTAAATCAAGTTTTCTATTTCAATGTTAAGTTAATTACAAAACCACATACCTGCATATCTGGTAACAGGTCCTACATATGATTTGACCAAGTAGGCTAGGGCAAATTTTCAAAAATGCAAATAAACCTACTCAAATGTTTTACTATATGATATGTAACGTTAAATAATTAAATGAAAATATTATGTCATAATCGCCTATGCAGAACATAATTTTACATATTATGTATTAGAAATGGTTACACTCTTCAGTCATTTTCGATTTTTGGAAACGGTTTCTAAATAAGATTTTATTGATAAGTGTTGCGCAATTTATATATTTCTTCTTTTATTTGTGTTGGTTGCGGTGTCCGATTGGTTAAGATATCACGACATTACTACAGGCCTCTATCTCTGGAATGAGAGTCCGAATCCTGTGTGGGGTAGTTGTCAAGTACTGACAGTTAGTCGGTGTTTTTTCTAAGTGTTCTCCAGCTTTCCTTCACCAACTAAACCTGGTATATCCTTAAATGATTCTGGCTGTTAATAGGACGATAAACTAATAAAAACAAAACCAACCGTCGGTTATTAACAAATGAACCGATGTTTAAAATTCGTTACAAAGACACGAAAAGCATGAAATATAATAAATATAACTATATAAAATGATTGATGATGATGACTAGCTCTGATGTTGGTGTAATCTATACAATAGACATGAAAAGGGCCGCAGTGGCAGATTGGTTAAGATGTCCCTACATACTACCACCAGTACTCCACCTCAGAGTTCGAATCTCATGTTGGGTAGTTGCTGGTCGGTATTTTTTCCCAGGTTCCCCGGCCTTCGTCCGCCAACAAATCTGGCATATCCTTAAATGCTTGTGGCTGTTAATAGGATGTTAATTCAATGGAATAATATAAATTAAGCTCTTTTTGCACGAACATAAAGTATTTCCTGCTTGACTTATAATAAACGTAATTAAATTTACTGGTTAAACAAATAAATTTAGTTTGACAATAGTAGTCTTATAAAACAAGAATTAATATGCAAAAGATAAAATATTTCCATTTGCTCGGGACTGACACTTTATAACTTTTCCAAACAAATAGGGAATTTGTGAGATCATAATTTTCCTATAACCCCCCTTGGTGTAGTGATATGTATATATATATCATTGCCTTCTTGTAAAACGATTTATACTAAATATTCAGTAAAACCGTAATTAACAACAAAGTATTAAATATTTATGTTAATTAACTTATTTTTGCGAATTAATTTCGCGTTTACTTGCCTTACAGCATTTTACAACGATTTTATTTCGCGATAGATAGTTTTAAAAGCCGACCACCTTTCCAGTGTAAAACAAAAAGGTTTCTTAAAGACATTAATAACAGCAGAAAATATATATACCGATGACTAAAGATGAGCTTACAACACCAAACATATGCAAGATTTCCTCCGTAATATATGATAACAGTGGAGATTCATTTCGCTGTTTTGCCGTCTGGTACAGTGATTATCACCGCGCGGTATTTATGACGACGACGGGAAACATAAGACTGCTCTCGTTATGAAAATCAATATGTCACTTACTTTAATCAAATTGTTCAGA
Source organism: Argopecten irradians (assembly GCF_041381155.1). NCBI lineage: Eukaryota > Metazoa > Mollusca > Bivalvia > Pectinida > Pectinidae > Argopecten > Argopecten irradians. The sequence continues at coordinate 36,983,157 of NC_091144.1, forward strand.
AGTTGACAATACGTGTAGTAGTAACGGTAAATTAATAAATTTTGTGACTCTACCAAATTATCGAACTCGTTTTTCATTATCATACTAAAAAATAAAAGCAGTTTCGGAAAAAGTAGTGGGGCTTTAAATTATTTAAATTATTGTGTTTAGTATATAATTGTAAAGAGACAGCCTTACATGTTAAGAAGTGTTGGATAAAATTATTTAATATTAAGGAATGTCAACCATGCCTATTTAAGTAACGATTGTAAATGTCTACATCAATCTGTATCTAACTCATTTCCGTGACGACTTTATTTTGCTGTCACATGATTAAATACATTTTTACTACGATTTTATTCACGTTTGAGAATCCAATGGTTCTATTGTACCTATATCTGACATTTTTGATTTCCGATGGCCCACGAATTACTCGAAATCAAGTCAATCACAAAAATACATTATGAAACTATTTATTTCTGAACTGATTTAACATGTCAAATTAAAGTGTTCTAAAAAATATAATAAGTTGGGGATACAACTTAATTTCAAGACATGCATAAAGTTGCCTGTATCCGATAAGGAATATGAGATTTTCCTCATGGAGATAATCACCTGACAACACTGCTCAGTTCAGAAATATCGCTACTTGAAAATAATTTCATGTAAAGATTAGAAAAAATGTCTTAAAAAAAACATTTCAGAAAAACTAACATATATAACACTGACATTATATTAAAATATTGATTTAAAGAAAAAGACGCTTTTGTTTATTTTGAAAGGTTCATAATACAATGGTAATTAGTTGGAAATTGATAATTAAATATTAAATCATAGATTTTGATATTTATAACTTTTAAGATCATAAGTATAATAACATGAATGCTAATTTGTAATTTGCACTTGTAATGCTATACATGTGTCAATAATAGGTATCTATAAATTCTGGGAGAAGGTGATGATAAGTTGTAATAACTTTAGCCTAATTCTTTATTGTCTGTCATACCTCAATCTAATTAAAATTCGATGTTCATTATCTACTCCGTACACTCCGAATGAACGGAGTAGATAATGAACATCGAATTTTAATTAGATTGGTCATACCTATGTGTAAATCAATTGAAATAGTGAGCTTGTCACTTCCTCCGTCAATATCACCATTTCCTTCGGTTGTTATATTCCGTTTATCACCTCAATTCATTCAAGTTATTTACAAATGTTTCGTCATTTTATAAAGGATTCGATTTTTATCTATAAATTACATAGTTACATTATGATAATATCCTACGGTAAACCACTACTTTTGCGAGCTTCATATTTTCACGTTACATATTCCGTCTTTGCATATTACAGAGTTAGCTCCTTTGCGGTTATCGATCGTCATTATTTTGTGAACGCAATTCACGTCGTTTTGCCGAAAAGTGTGACGTTACTCGCAAACACATGACGTCACAATCAATACGTTCCCAAAAGGGCAGATAACTCTGTAATATACAAATACAGAATATTTCACGAGAGATCAAATGTTAAGGGAGATTAACCATATAGGCTATGTCTGTTATTCGATCCTTTTTAAAATATTTCTGAAATCAAAATTTGTTGGAGTTGAAAATGCTTCGCGATAACTGAATGAAAGGTGGTACTTCACTGATTTGAATGGAAGCATGTTTGTCAGTAAGATCTCTTGATCACGAATTGATGTATTTTCCAACATGAAAATAACTAGGACACAAAAATATTAAAACAATTTTAGCATCATATACTTTGAACTCAGTAATTGCATAAACTTGTGGTAGATCTTTTCACGCCACTATAAAGATTCAAGAGTTGTCTCACTTATGACATATAACGCCATATTAGCCTTAGGGCAGAAAAAGGTACTCAGTTCTCGTGTGAATGTGGGTTATAAAGGTCGTTAAAAGATATATTCATTTTTCATATAAAGAAATGGATTTTTTTTAGATTTGGTTTTTCTTTCACAAGCTGAATTACATGGTATGTGTGTATCGTTTCATTTTTTTTCATCTGTCAGAAAATTTATTACTGTATATTACAAATTATTTTCATGCTTTGTTATGTGAACTTTCTAAAAGTATTTAGGATGCAGTGACACATATATATGGTATTTTCCTTTAAAATTTATCATAAATCGTCATGTGATCGCATTGTTGATCCTGCGATATGGTATATGGTGTACATATCCCATTATTGAACGTGCAAGAATGGTACTGATATAATCGATGGCATCTCAAGAGGATTTTTATGATGTTTATTGTAGACTACAACCTCTTTAGTGTCCTCAATCAGACAGACTTAGGATAGCTCTATGTTTTAAATTAGTATAAATTAAAAGTTTGTTGTCTCAGCAATATAGTCAATTCTGTAAATGAAACTGCGCAATTTCTTACTCAGTTAAATTAGACAAAATTGTGTGTTTAGGGTTATTTGACGGACCCTAATCCCCCCACCCACGACCATATTTTTCCCTACTTTTCTATGAAAAAAAAATAAAAAAATAAAAGTCGGGATTTTGATAACAGACTCCGGTTCCGGCCATTATGTTCCACCTACCGACCTTTTTTTGCCATTATAACGCTAAACAGACAATTTTGTTTGCCTACATACATTGTAGATTATTTGAATTTGCACAATTCTTAAAAATAAACAGGTAAATGTATGTACGATTACTGATGATGAACAGGTAACACTGTTTTCTAGAGTCCAAATTGAAAATGTTTGTTGTAAATCATTAGCAGTTAACACAGATAAAAACATAAAACCACATCAGCTCGAATGTTTTATTTTTCGGATGAAACAAAGTTGTCAGGGTGAAGACGTTGTTGTTGAATTTGCATGTCTAGGTAAATTTCACTTCTGGAGCAATATTGTTCAAACAGAACCTGAAACAGAAAAAAAGACAATGGCGATAAATCATTTCAACAAATGTTGATGTTACTGAAAATATATTTTATTTCGCTTGTGAACATCTGATCTGTCTGATGTCTATAATGAAAATATTCATATGTGAAATTTACACATGTTTTTGTGGAGATTACACAACAATTGTGAAAATCATGACACCTCAAATAATTCCCTTTTTTACAGTATCTAAGAAAATGTATCCCTAAAATTGTATAACCACGCTTCAGTGTATATCAACATATTTCAATTTTGATATAACTTATTGTTGTCAGCAATATTACTAATTTGTAATTCACCATGCATACTGACAGTTAGAAGTGTGAATTAAATAAGCAGGTAAATGTTTCGTATGAGTAAATAAACTTTTTTCTTTGAAAATTTAATATTGCATACCATACAAACACCTTTACGATAAAGTTTTTCCTGCAAGCATACAACTACATTTGAAAAGCATTCTACTAAATCATGAAATTTACATATATATTATTTCTCAATATCTATACGAATTCTGATCTGTTATAATATCATATATCCCTTAAGTTATTTTGTAGCTGGAAACGTGAAGATAAAATTGAAATTTGTTTTTTTTTGTTAATTTCCCCGTAATTTACCCTTCAATGTGTGTTCATCCTAGGATAATCCAGTTGATCCCTATCTTCCATACCAGTTTTCCATACTACAGTAACAGTTCAAAGGCATGAGTCCAGACATTCCTGTTAGTGGTGCATGGAAACCTCCGGGTAAATTCTGACCTATATATATAAAAAAATATATTTAGTTACTGTATAGCCGATAATTTTCGCGATTTAATCTAAAAATAAAAATATTCAATTTTATCGGTTTTAAATTTTCGCGATCTGTCTTCAAGGATATATATCATTCAACCATGTCCTAATATTTTGCGGATAAAATCTCACAATCTAGCAATGTTCTGCAAAATCGCGAAAATATTATCCCCGCAAAAATAAGCGGATACACAGTATTTTACTTCCTTCGTTCGCCGGACTTTTCTTGTAGTTTTTAGTAAAAAGTAAAACAGACCTTCAACATCTCAAGTGCAATACTGCAGACGTGCGTGTTTTCGTGTTAATCGTATTTCAGCGGATGTTGCACACTACAGTTTGCGCTAAAATATGATAAGTGAAAGTGAAGTGAAACTTTGATATTTATCACGAGTACGAGTCATGTATCATGTTTTGACTTTTTTTTACTTTACACCATTAACACCATTTATTTATTTCCTATTATTTTTGTGTTAATTAGAATTACATATTATATAGATAAGGTTTCATGCATGTAGTTTTCATTCACAGATGTACAAAAGTATAACTTACCGGCCGACATTGCAGCATTGAACGAGTTTCCATGTACGACAGTTTGTACTGTAGCTGACACCACAGCTAGGGTTACCGTCAGAATTATAACCTTCAGCATCATTTTCTCCTGTGCGATAGCTAGATGTAAATGAGGAAAGCAGCTGAAAGTAGATACATGATCATAACATTGTCAATAGTCTAAAGTAAACGTACTTTTTATATATGCATTGAGAAACATTTTACTATTAATTATAGTTTCTACCAAGACCGCCGCTACAAACTGCAACGTTGAATTTAATCATAATGTTTCGGAGCAGAACACTTTTGACAGTGACAATAATAATGCATTGGCAAATCTTGAGAATAACATGTAGAAAACAGAAAGGATATTTCTAATGAATATCTTTATTTTATATTAGATTTTTTGCTTGACTATAATATAAAATAAAAATAAAAGAAATAACTTTCTTATGAAACATAAAATAAAAATAACCCATTGACATTGAGATGATTGGATTGTTTATTTTACACAAGAGCATGAACCTATTATCTTAACACACTACTGTAAGAGCGGTTGGAGTAGTTCAAGACAAAACCTGCCTTACTCCAATGTCATTTGCAAGGATTCGCCATACATGACCTACGACCAATAGTGGACAACGAGTGAGCTTTGTTGACATATAACAATAATACCAACTACTCTGTCATTAGAACAGTTTTGTTTTCGATATATATCTGCAAATCTCCATACACTCTTGAATGAATAGTTCCTTTAATTCTAAACAGAGATAAGTGATGCATTATTTGGTATATTAAGCTATTTCTTTTATATCCTTTATCTCCCGCTGATATTGAAATATATCTGCACGGGTTTCAAATCTGTGTTCGGAGTTTCCACAACTTATAAAACAATAATGATATCGACCGATAACGAAGTCATTATACGTATATAATCAAAATTTACTATGTATAACCTACCGTTTTGGAGGTGCTCTGGAAGTCAGTGTTAACGTCAGGGATAGACGATTTCATTATTTATACCTTAATCTCGGAAAAATAAATCCAATTAAACTAAATGATGATGCATCGCAAATTAGATTGAGATAACTAAACTTTTTTACGCAAATCGATCTTTCTTGTGTTTTTGTGCCTTGATTACATTACTTACGCATATTAACAAAACTCGCCTTGAGCATGTTATTATGAGATTTATTGTCAGAAATGGCGCCCCATAACACGCTGATGAATTTTGAAACTATTAAAAGTTTTTTTATGAAAAATTCAATGTCTTTAAATCTCTTATTTATATAATATTATTTTGCATTTAAATCAAGTTTTCTATTTCAATGTTAAGTTAATTACAAAATCACATACCTGCATATCTGGTAACTGTCCTACATATGATTTGACCAAGTAGGCTATGGCAAATTTTCAAAAATGCAAATAAACCTACTCAAATGTTTACTATATGATATGTAACGTTAAATAATTAAATGAAAATATTATGTCATAATCGCTTATGCAGAACATAATTTTACATATTATGTATTAGAAATGGTTACACTCTTCAGTCATTTTCGATTTTTGGAAACGGTTTCTAAATAAGAATTTATTGATAAGTGTTGCGCAATTTATATATTACTTCTTTTATTTGTGTTGGTTGCGGTGTCCGATTGGTTAAGATATCACAACATTACTACCGGCCTCTATCTCTGGAATGAGAGTCCGAATCCTGTGTGGGGTAGTTGTCAAGTACTGACAGTTAGTCGGTGTTTTTTCTAAGTGTTCTCCAGCTTTCCTTCACCAACTAAACCTGGTATATCCTTAAATGATTCTGGCTGTTAATAGGACGATAAACTGATAAAAACAAAACCAACCGTCGGTTATTAACCAATGAATCGATGTTTAAAATTCATTACAAAGACACGAAAAGCATGAAATATAATAAATATAACTATATAAAATGATTGATGATGATGACTAGCTCTGATGTTGGTGTAATCTATACAATAGACATGAAAAGGGCCGCAGTGGCAGATTGGTTAAGATGTCCCTACATACTACCACCAGTACTCCACCTCAGAGTTCGAATCTCATGTGGGGTAGTTGCTGGTCGGTATTTTTTCCCAGGTTCCCCGGCCTTCGTCCGCCAACAAATCTGGCATATCCTTAAATGCTTGTGGCTGTTAATAGGATGTTAATTCAATGAAAATATAAATTAAGCTCTTTTTGCACGAACATAAAGTATTTCCTGCTTGACTTATAATAAACGTAATTAAATTTACTGGTTAAACAAATAAATTTAGTTTGACAATAGTAGTCTTATAAAACAAGAATTAATATGCAAAAGATAAAATATTTCCATTTGCTCGGGACTGACACTTTATAACTTTTCCAAACAAATAGGGAATTTGTGAGATCATAATTTTCCTATAACCCCCCTTAGTGTAGTGATATGTATATATATTATTGCCTTCTTGTAAAACGATTAATACTAAATATTCAGTAAAACCGTAATTAACAACAAACTAAATATTTATGTTAATTAACTTATTTTTGCGACTTAATTTCGCGTTTTCATGCCTTACAACATTTTACAAAGATTTTCTTTCGCGATAGATAGTTTTAAAGGCCCACCACCTTTCCAGAGTAAAACAAAAAGGTTTCTTAAAGACATTAATAACAACAGAAAATATATATACCGATGGCTAAAGATGAGCTTACAACACTAAACATATGCAAGATTTCCTCCGTAATATATGATAACAGTGGAGATTCATTTCGCTGTTTTGCCGTCTGGTACAGTGATTATCACCGCGCGGTATTTATGACGACGACGGGAAACATAAGACGGCTCTCGTTATGAAAATCATCATGTCACTTACTTTAATCAAATTGTTCAGTAGTTGACACTACGTGTAGTAGTAACGGTAAATTAATAAATTTTGTGACTCTACCAAATTATCGAACTCGTTTTTCATTATCATACTAAAAAATGAAAGCAGTTTCGGAAAAAGTAGTGGGCCTTTTAATTATTTAAATTATTGTGTTTAGTATATATTTGTAAAGAGACAGCCTAACATGTTAAGAAGTGTTGGATAAACTTATTTAATATTAAGGAATGTCAACCAAGCCTATTTAAGTAACGGTTGTAAATGTCTACATCAATCTGTATCTAACTCATTTCCGAGAAGACTTTATTTTACTATCACATGATTAACTACATTTTTACTACGATTTTATTCACGTTTTAGAATCCAATGGTTCTATTGTACCTATATCTGACATTTTTGATTTCCGATGGCCCACGAATTACTCGAAATCAAATCAATCACAAAAATACATTATGAAACTATTTATTTCTGAACTGATTTAACATGTCAAATTAAAGTGTTCTAAAAATATAATAAGTTGGGGATACAACTTAATTTCAAGACATGCATAAAGTTGCCTGTATTCGATAAGGAATATGAGATTTTCCTCATGGAGACAATCACCTGACAACACTGCCCAGTTCAGAAATATCGCTACTTGAAAATAATTTCATGTAAAGATTAGAAAAAATGTATTAAAAAACATTTCAGAAAAACTGACATATATAACACTGACATTATATTAAAATATTGATTTAAAGAAAAAGACGCTTTTGTTTATTTTGAAATGTTCATAGTACAATGGTAATTAGTTGGAAATTGATAATTAAATATTAAATCATAGATTTTGATATTTATAACTTTTAAGATCATAAGTATAATAACATGAATGCTAATTTGTAATTTGCACTTGTAATGCTATACATGTGTCAATAATGGGTATCTATAAATTCTGGGAGAAGGTGATGATAAGTTGTAATAACTTTAGGCTAATCCTTTATTGTCTGTCATACCTCAATCTAATTAAAATTCGATGTTCATTATCTACTCCGTACACTCCGTATGAACGGAGTAGATAATGAACATCGAATTTTAATTAGATTGGTCATACCTATGTGTAAATCAATTGAAATAGTGAGCTTGTCACTTCCTCCGTCAATATCACCATTTCCTTCGGTTGTTATATTCCGTTTATCACCTCAATTCATTCAAGTTATTTACAAATGTTTCGTCATTTTATAAAGGATTCGATTTTTATCTATAAATTACATAGTTACATTATGATAATATCCTACGGTAAACCACTACTTTTGCGAGCTTCATATTTTCACGTTACATATTCCGTCTTTGCATATTACAGAGTTAGCTCCTTTGCGGTTATCGATCGTCATTATTTTGTGAACGCAATTCACGTCGTTTTGCCGAAAAGTGTGACGTTACTCGCAAACACATGACGTCACAATCAATACGTTCCCAAAAGAGCAGATAACTCTGTAATATACAAATACAGAATATTTCGCGAGAGATCAAATGTTAAGGGAGATTAACCATATAGGCTATGTCTGTTATTCGATCCTTTTTAAAATATTTCTGAAATCAAAATTTGTTGGAATTGAAAATGCTTCGCGATAACTGAATGAAAGATGGTACTTCACTGATTTGAATGGAAGCATGTTTGTCAGTAAGATCTCTTGATCACGAATTGATGTATTTTCAACATGAAAATAACTAGGACACAAAAATATTAAAACAATTTTAGCATCATATACTTTGAACTCAGTCGTTGCATAAACTTGTGGTAGATCTTTTCACGCCACTATAAAGATTCAAGAGTTGTCTCACCTATGACATATAACGCCATATTAGCCTTAGGGCAGAAAAAGGTACTCAGTTCTCGTGTGAATGTGGGTAATAAAGGTCGTTAAAACATATATTCATTTTTCATATAAAGAAATGGAATTTTTTTTAGATTTGGTTTTTCTTTCACAAGCCGAATTACATGGTATGTGTGTATCGTTTCATTTTTTTTCATCTGTCAGAAAATTTATTACTGTATATTACAAATTATTTTCATGCTTTGTTATGTGAACTTTCTAAAAGTATTTAGGATGCAGTGACACATATATATGGTATTTTCCTTTAAAATTTATCATAAATCGTCATGTGATCGCATTGTTGATCCTGCGATATGGTATATGGTGTACATATCCCATTATTGAACGTGCAAGAATGGTACTGATATAATCGATCGCATCTCAAGAAGATTTTTATGATGTTTATTGTAGACTACAACCTCTTTAGTGTCCTCAATCAGACAGACTTAGGATAGCTCTATGTTTTAAATTAGTATAAATTAAAAGTTTGTTGTCTCAGCAATATAGTCAATTCTGTAAATGAAACTGCGAAATTTCTTACTCAGTTAGATTAGAGAAAATTGTGTGTTTAGGGTTATTTGACGGACCCTAATCCCCCCACCCACGACCATATTTTTCCCTACTTTTCTATGAAAAAAAAAATAAAAAAATAAAAGTCGGGATTTTGATAACAGACTCCGGTTCCGGCCATTATGTTCCCGACCTACCGACCTTTTTTTGCCATTATAACCCTAAACAGACAATTTTGTTTGCCTACATACATTGTAGATTATTTGAATTTGCACAATTCTTAAAAAATAAACAGGTAAATGTATATACGATTACTGATGATGAACAGGTAACACTGTTTTCTAGAGTCCAAATTGAAAATGTTTGTTGTAAATCATTAGCAGTTAACACAGATAAAAACATAAAACCACATCAGCTCGAATGTTTTATTTTTCGGATGAAACAAAGTTGTCAGGGTGAAGACGTTGTTGTTGAATTTGCATGTCTAGGTAAATTTCACTTCTGGAGCAATATTGTTCAAACAGAACCTGAAACAGAAAAAATAGACAATGGCGATAAATCATTTCAACAAATGGTGATGTTACTGAAAATATATTTTATTTCGCTTGTGAACATCTGATCTGTCTGATGTCTATAATGAAAATATTCATATGTGAAATTTACACATGTTTTTGTGGAGATTACACAACAATTGTGAAAATCATGACACCTCAAATAATTCCCTTTTTTACAGTATCTAAGAAAATGTATCCCTAAAATTGTATAACCACGCTTCAGTGTATATAAACATATTTCAATTTTGATATAACTTATTGTTGTCAGCAATATTACTTATTTGTAATTCACCATGCATACTGACAGTAAATGTGTGAATTAAATAAGTAGGTAAATGTTTCGTATGAGTAAATAAACTTTTTTTTGAAAGTTTAAGATTGCATGGATTGTTTATTAACATACAAAAGTTTTTTCCTGCAAGCATACAACTACATTACATTTAATAAGCATTCTACTAAAATAGAAAATTTACGTTTATACTATTTATATTTATTATAATATCATATATCCCTCAAGTTATTTTGTAGCTGGAAACGTGAAGATAAAATTGAAATTTGTTTTTTTTTTTGTTAATTTCCCCGTAATTTACCCTTTAATGTGTGTTCATCTGAGGATAATGAAGTTCATCCCCATCCATTATGCCAGTTTTCCATACTACAGTAACAGTTCAAAGGCATGAGTCCAGACATTCCTCTTATTGGTGCATGGAAACCTCCAGGTAAATTCTGACCTATATATATACAAAAAAAACCTATTTAGTTACTGTATAGCCGATAATTTTCGTAAATTTTCGCGATTTAATCTAAAAATAAAAAATATTCATTTTTATCGGTTCTAAATTCTCGCGATCTGTCTTCAAGGTATATATCAATTAACCATGTCCTAATAATTTGCGGATAAAATCTTCCCCATCCTAGCAATGTTCAACGAAATCACGAAAATATCATCCTCGCGAAAATAAGAGAATACACAGTATTTTACTTCCTTCGTTCGCTGGACTTTTCTAGTAGTTTTTGGTAAAATGTAAAACAGACCTCCAACTTCACCAAAACATCTCAGGTGCATAACTGCAGACGCACATGTTTTTGTGGTAAACGTATTTTAGCGGTTGTTCCACACTACACTTTCAGTTTGCACTAAAATAAGACTTTGCTTATTATAAATTCTGTATGACGTTACTCTAGCAATGACTACGTCAAACTTTGATATGTGTCAGGAGTATGAAGCAAGTATCATGTATTAATTTGGAAAATTATTGGAGTCGTACCTTTTACCTTATTGTTAGTCGCTCTTTCCCTGCGAAAAACATTAATGCTCCAACAATAAAAAATAAAAAGATAATTTGGATTGATATTTTAGAATGGTCAATTTTCAGATGAGAAAATATTACTTTTATATGATAGTATTTCATGCATGTAATTTTTATTCTGAGGTGTAAAAATATACCTTGCGCCACTGCAGCATTGAACGAGTTTCCATGTACGACAGTTTGTACTGTAGCTGTCACCAAAGCAAGGGCTGCCATCAGAATCATAACCTTCAGCATCATTTTCTCCTGTATGAGGTCAGATATCAGTGAGGAGAACAGCTGAAAATAGATACATGATCATAACATTGTCAACATTTTGAAGTAAATGTACATTTCATAAAAGCATGGAGAAACATTTTACTATTAACTGTAGTTTCTACCAAAACTGCTCTACACACTGCAACTTTGAATATAACAATGTTTCGGAGCAGAAAACCTATGACAGTGACAAATATATCACATTGGAAAATCTTGAGGATAACATGCAGAAAACATAAAGGATGTTTTATGAATATCTGCATTTTCAATATTAGATTTGTTTTACTTGACTTTAACATAAAACAAAAACATAAAACTATTAACTTAAAGGGACAATTCAGTCAGGCTAATTCTGTTACATAACTGTTGATATATATGTGCAAATCTCCATACACTTTAAGACTGAATTGTCCCTTTAATTCTGAACAGAGATAAGTGATGTATTATTTGGAATATTAAGCTGATGTGTATCATAACATTAGTGTAACATCGGATAATTACTTTAATATCTTTTATCTCCCGTTGATATTGAAATATATCTGCACTGGTTTCTAATCTGTGTTCGGAGCTCCGACAACTTATAAAACATATGATATCCACCGATAACGAACTTATTGTCTCATGCGAGATAGTAGACAGAGACCCAGATTATGTACAAAGTAGCTAGGTTTCTTATCAAGTAAAGTAAGCTGTCTTAATCTAAATATATAGCAATAGTTTATCATATAAACTTTATATCTTGGAATCAACCGTGATATCTGACATCAAAAAGAATAAATATAATTATATATTATGGTTATGTTATAAGGATACAAGTAGTTCTATAATGAAAAAAAAAATGTATTACTTACGTTTTAGAGTAGCTCTTATTGTCAATTATAACATCACAGAGAAACGATTTTTTTCATTTATACCTAAACCACTGACTATTTTACCCAATATATCACAATAATGATGTATCGCAAATTAGATTCAGGTAATTAAGCTATTATTTTGTTGTTTGTGTAAATCTGTCTTTCTTGGTTTTTTGTGCCTTGACTAATTATGCATTTTTACACAACTCATCTTGAGCATGTTATTGTAAGGTTAATTGTCAGAAATAGCGCCCCGTGACACGATGATGAATTTGAAACTATTAAATGTTAATATGTTAATTTATTTATGTAATGTTTTTGGATCTCTTGTTTTCATAACGTCATTTTGCATATAAATATAATATAATATTAATATGAAATTAGTTTTTTTACTTTAATATCGAGTTACTCACAAAACCACATACCTGCATATCTGGTAACTGTCCCACAAATGATTCGACCCAGTGGGTGAGGGCAATTTTTAAGAATAGCAAGAAAACCTACTAAAATGTTGACTATATTATATTTAACGTCATATAATTAGATAAATATTTATCTTCAATAAGATACTTCGGATATTTTTTTCATCTAATGCCAGGAATAACAAAGTAATTTTATTAAGAACATAATTCGTCGATAGATTATGTAGTCGATATGTATACTCTTGTGTCACTTCCGATGGGTGATAACATATTCTAAGATAAAATATTCTCTTTATCAACTTTGTTTCGGAGTTATTGGCGTATCATTAGTTTCGTATTTTACGAAACAGTGGGTGATAACATATCCCATTATTTTTGAACATGGAAGAAAGTTATATTTATTGTATCTCCCGATCGTCTTAAGATGTTTACTGCAGACTAAATCAAGTAATAAAACAAACAGACCTAGCTTGGTTAGCCCTAAGTTTTGAATAAGTATAAAGCAACATTTTTTTTCTCAGCGATGCAGTGAATTCAATAAATTATACTGCACAATTTATTACTCAATTAATATCATTGTTTTTTTGAATATGCACAAAACCATTTGTAAACAGCTAAATAGGTATGTATGGTTACTGATGATTAAAGAGTAACGATGTAATCTTGAATCTTAAATGAAAATGTTTGTTTCAAGATTGGATACACGTCTTTTTTTTGAAAACATAAGCAGTTAACACAGAACACGAAAAACAAATTAACAACATCAGTTCGATTGTTTTATTTACGGATGAAAAAAGTTTCAGAGTGAAGAAGTTGTTGTTGAATTTCCATATCTTAGTGTATTTCCCTTCTGGAGAATTTTTTAAACGCAACCTGAGACATGAAATCTCTTTCCTTTCATTTTTTGAAATTCTAAATTGCATAGATCGTATATTTAAGTACACAAATCCCAAACGTTCCTACAAGCATAATCATACAATTTCATCTGATAAATATCCTCCTCAGGAAAATTATGTATTATATGAAGGATCTTACATAAGTGACTTTGTGATATGGAATTTATCAAACGAGTTCAATTTGATATGCGACGAGCGTCATGGCGATATGCAGTTTTAAGTTATAGTGTAAAAATTATATTTGTAAAGTAACAGCCTAAAATGTTAAAAGGTGAATGATAAAATATTATCAAATAACTGGCCGTCCAGCTTTGTCAGACCGCCAGGTCATAAATGTCACAAGACACATGTGTAATAACACTATTGAGCCGGATTTGTACTGTTTTATATAGAGACGAAATACAACGTTTTGCTGATATTTCTATGATTAAAAGCTATAGGATAAATAGAATCTTACACTCATGACTACGTGATATGAAATTTGTCAAACTCGTTAAATAATTTGATATGCCACTTGTCTAAAGGCTCGTGGGATATCAAATTAAATAATTAAAATAATTAAATTATTGTCAAACACAACAAACATCAGATAACATTAAAACCTTATATATCATAGATATATTTAACAAATAAGCTATATTAAAGTTAAAACTGAATTTATGGTAATAAACTTCAGTTGTTATGGCTATTCACTAGTAAAGTAAAGCAAGATAATTTGCATTCACATTTGAGCAGCTACATGACAAAGTGTATATACTCTTTAATCTTTTCCAAAATTGACTTCTTCAACTTTTGATTTCTAAATGTATGATTGTGTCTTGTAAGTAAATCGGTCATTGATTTATACAGAGGTGCCTTCACACCAATACGTTTTCTTTCATAACTCGGAAATTTATAAGATGATGTTCAATAAGTTTTATGGCATGCATTTGAATTTGCTTGTTTTAGGTACTGTTGGAGATTTGTTCAGTAAGATAATTCACCTCGACAAGTATACAATAATAACTAACTCACTCTAGATTCACTGTGTAATTTGTTCATAAAAAGTCCAAGCAATAGTGTGTTTACATTGTTGTTTAATTGTTATGTACTTTTTTGTACCAATCTGTTATGTTTTATCATCATAGTGCTAAAATCGCGGACAATGGAGTGTTTAATTATATCTTCACGTATTTAGATTTTCAAGATTTATTGACATTCATTGAATTAATAATGGCACAACGTATTAGAGTAATTCTTAATCCTGATCAGCTAACTTGTACAATACATCACCGTTTATTTTCTGGTATTTAAAAAATAGACCTCATGGTTATATAAAATAGTTTTTACATAATTGACAAATATTTCCAACTCAAGTTCTATTCGAGAGCTATGTTTAGATGTTTTGGAGACTAACTGTCTGAGCGATTAAGCGAACCTCTATTCGGGACAAAGGACAAATTTATCTTAATTAAAAAAATAAATAAATAAAAAAATGAATTTTGTTTCTTTCAACAACAGTCACAAGGGATATTGGAAGACAATATGAAAGGAGGCCGTTATTCTTACATCAGCCCTCCTCCTTTTGTCGTAGTCATAAGTGGTAAAGGTATCTTAGAATGCTGATTTCTTCTCCTCCTCCGTACATTTCATAACCAATATCATTTAAAATTCCTCATCGACATCTTCAAATACCATTTTCTATGATTTTTAACAATGATTTTACTTGACTTTGATTGTAACTTTATAACCGATAAGTAATAATACACAATTCTGATTTTTTCTCTTATGCCCTGGACCCGGTTGTTCAAAAGGTAATTCGCTTAATCACATGACTAGTGAAATTTGCATTCCTCGTTTGCTGTGATATATGTGATTATTTATAACTTCTTTCAAATCGTCAAAATGGTAACGAATGAGATACTTCAGAAGTTAATTACTAGAAATAATTTTATGTTGATTTGAAATTTGTTGTTAAACTGAGATTAACCTAATCATCTTTCGAAAAACTGATCTAAAACATCACAGCGTCCAATAATTAAAAAGCGATATAAGATGCAACTCTTTTTCTTCTTTCGAATGTTTTAGAGAATAGTATTATTTGTTTTCATTCTTTCATCACAGCAGTTTAACAGTAGAAAAAAAAGACATTCAAAAGCCGGACATTACCAAAATTAAACAAAATTATGAAGGTCGTGCAACGATTTTATATGAAAAACATTTACATGCAAACCACATGTTACAACACTTTAAAACAAGCTTAAAAATCAAAGATAACTATTCAAATTATTTGCCATTGTCAAAAGTAATTTCTTTGGAATTTTTTATTGGGTAAAATTGTGGAAATGCAAGATAGACAAGTACGAGGCAAGTAAAATGTTGACAGATCTCAATAAAAACTCACTGCTAAATTTCCGAGGTCTAATTAAAGATCAATTATCATTGCAGCTTTATATCAGGTTGACTTTTATCATTAAAAGTATAAATATATCAGTTATCTCCCTAACGTGTGTCACATACATCACCATTAATTCCGAGACGGTAAGTTGGAGTTAATTAACCTTTGTTATATACTTTTTTTGGTCTTACGAATCTAAATTTAAATCCAGATGTTCTTTTGTTCGTAAAATATATCATTTGTATCTCATTATGAATCGCATTGAAATTTATAGGTGCCGTGATTTTTATACTCACGTACAAAGTAGAGGTTTTAATATATTTTTCGCCTTAAAAATAATACCAACATTTTGAGAATTACAATACTTACAATGCATAGGCTTTAATTGTACAAGTACAAATAATAGCTGAAAATGATTTTTGGCAGTAATGCCAAAAATCATTATCTTTATATCTACAGCGCCTATGTAATGTTTATTTTTTTATGTTTCGTGAGGAAAATCAACATCAGAAATTATTTCTAATGTACAGATTCAAAATTGTTCAAGATTAACGTATAACCAAAGGAAATCGATTATTAAAAACTAAAACTAAATAGACATATTAAGACATGATTTTTTATTGTTATATTGATATGATTTTAGTGTTGTTAGTGTTATTTGCTATTTGTTAACATGATCTCTATAATGTTTTTCTAATTCTTTTAAAATTGAAAATTCATTCAACTTGGTTACGAAGAGTTTTAAATATGTAAATCAGATAACTATTTATTTATAATATGTTATCGTTTGATTTACTTTTACGATTTCCGATAGCCCACGAATTACTCGAAACCAAATGGTACCCGAATATACATTATGGAAATATCTATTTTTGAACAGATATAACATGTCAAATTCGAGTATTCTAAAAAAAACACCCCAAAAAAAAAAAAAAAAAAAAAAAAAAAACAGGTTTGGGGTACAACTTGGTTACAAGACATACATAAAGTTGTCTGAATTCGATAAGGAATATGAGATTAATCACAAATCCTCGACAACATTGTTCAGTTAAGAATTGCCGGTATCTAAAGATAATTTCGTGTAATGATAAGAAAATCTGTGTGAAAACATATGCTAATTTGGAATTTTATACTAGTAATGCTATACATGTGTGAAATTATCAATTTCTATAAATTCTGGGAGACGGCGGTCCGCGGTCTTTTTTGAGCTACACATTTTCACGTTAAATATTCCGTCTTTGCACATTGCAGAGTTAGCTTTTTTTGCGGTTAGGTTTTGATTGTTACGTCATTATTTTATTTCGCCGAAAAGTATGGCGTTCCGCAGTACCCCTAGGACTTTGAAATCGTGTCCCACGGGAAAAGTCTCGCGCCTCCATGCAGGCTATCATGTTTTAATTCTTATTCAGCATGACGAGATTTTAAATTTTCTCTGTAGGCAAAACATATCACCAGGATACACTTTGAAATTACTATAAGTAGTTTTATATAACTACGCAAGGATAAGAACGACACAATTAACGTACTGGTCAGAATGGTATAACTGTCTATGTGTTGTAAAGCGCACGGCACCGCCAACCGTGACGTCAGGAAGCTTGGTGCCAAAGATGACGGCCAAGTTTTCCACCTTTGAAAGATTCCATTGGAATATTTCTTTCTGACCTGTAGAGTATATGACGACTATCAATATATATTGCTAGACACAAAACATCCATCAATAGTGTTAAAGAATAGCATTTAATAAAAATCAATGATCGGACTACAAGTGTAAACAATTTTAATGTCGTTTTGAGGTTATTATCCTAAATATATTCACATTTTTACACGTAGTTGTGTTCTTCTGAGGCTTGCCTTAAATTCATATTAATCCTAACTATAGTTACATTTTTTATTTGTAGCTGCGCTCTTCTTAGGCTTTGCCTTAAATTCACATTAAAGAAATCGCATGTACCTTTGATCCAAGATAATAGAGAAGCGAACTCTTGTGATAAAGGTGTTTCGGTAACATTATTCTTTGTAAATCATTCAATATATGTAGAGTTGGAAAACTTTCTCGTAAACCGGAAACCGGAAGTCAACACAAGATCCAGCGTTGCGCAAGCCAGTATCCAAAGTCACACCTTCGCGTGATTATAAAATCACAGTCTCGCGTGGCAACGGAGAAAGACGTTGAGATATATTTTGTAGTCGTAGTCACGTTTTTTTGCAGAAAGTGAAAGTAAAAAGTATCCTATGTTTAATATTGAACCGCAAAAATCTCATAAATAGCATCTAGTATTCACTTCACTATTATTTGATTTATTTAATGATCTTATAAATTCAATATTATATGTAGACAATTTTCACCAATTGAAAAAAATATCCAAGTAGAATGTGGTAGCGTATCGGAAACTAGTCAGCTTCCGGTTTCGCGTCATATGAACTGGCGCGGTTTTCAAAGTATGGACATACCTTAAGGGAGATAACCCATATAGATAATGCCTGTTATTCGATCCTTTTTAAAATATTTTTTTGAAATAAGATTTATGGAAATTGAATATTGCATCGCGATAACTGTATGAAAGGTTGCATGGAAGCATTTTTGTCAGTAAGATCTCTCTTGATCGCGAATTGATGTATTTTCAATATGAAAATTACAACGGCGCAAAAACATTGAAAAAAGGTTTATCTTCATATATTTTGAACTCTGTAGTGGTTGATTTTTTTCAAACCACGATAAAGATCCAAGAGTTGTCTCTCTTATGACATATAACGACATGTTAGCCTCAGAGCATTTTTTTCGTTTGTCAGAAAATTAATTAAGGTACTGAAAAAATATGTTCATGCTTTGTGAGGTGGACTTCCAAACACTATTTAGGATGCAGTGATACATATTATAAATGGTATATTCCTTTAATTTATCAAAAAAGTCACGTGATCGCATTGTTGATCCTGCGATATGGTATGTGGTGTACAAAGTGCACTATTTTATGCATTTTCTGCACACAAAACGTAATTCAGACGGCGAGGTTGTCTGTATAAAATTGTCTCATGGGAGACTACTACCGACATCATTTTATTTAATGTAATTTTGGTGAATACTAGCTGAAAAATACATCTTGACTAAATAGACCTATTCTTTAGCTCGATTGGTTGAGCGTCAGACTAGTCAGAGGTTACAAGTTCGATTCTTAGCGGTTGCATTTATGTATCGACATTTGTTTTGGTGCTCTATTATATAGCACATTCATGTATAAAGATTGTATTAGTTATTTTAAGATGAAATGATTTCCTTGTCAGTCTTGCTTCGGTAGCATTGACGTGTTGTTAGCTATGTATTTAACAGACCAGAGGTGTTGACAATTTCTACATATCCCATTATTGAACATTGAAGAATGCTACAAATATAGATTAACTTATCTCCCGAATCGTCTTAAGATATTTACTGTAGACTAAAACCTCCCCAAGTCTTCAATCCAACAGACTTAGGTTAGGTCTAAGTTTTAAATTAGTATATAGCTAAAGTTTGTTTTCTCAGCAATACAGTCAATTCTGTTAATTAAACTGCGCAATATCTTCCAATTAACATTACATAGTTTCCTTGAATAAGCACAACAGTATTTGTAAACAAATCTTATAAAAAAAAAAATAGGTAAAAGTATGTACGATCACTGATGATGAACAAGTAACACTGATTTCTTGAGTATAATTTGATTTTTGTTGTTGTTGCAAAACATCAGCAGTAGACAAAGAACAAAACACTTAACCTCATCAGCTTGAATGTTTTATTTACGGATGAAACAAAGCTTTCAGTAGGAAGACGACGTTGTCGAATTTGCATATCTCGGTAAATTTCACTTCTGGAGCAATTTTGTTCAAACAGAACCTGAAACAGAAAAAATCAGACAATGGCGATAAAATAAATTCAACAAATGTTAATATTACTGAAGATATATATTTAATTTCACTTGTGAACATTTCAACTGTGTGTATCTATAATAAAAGTATCAACACATGAAATTTACATATGTTTTTATGGAAATTTAAATTGCACGACAATGGTTAAAATCTCCACACCCCAAATAATTCTCTTTTACAGAATTAAAAAAAAAATATCTCTAAAATTGTTCGACCATGCTTCTCTGTGTATCAACACATTTCAATTTTAAATATAAATTATTATTGCCATCAATATTACCGCACTGACCCACGAGTGAAAATTAATGACGCCCAGTGAAAACATTTTCTTCTAACTGGCGCATGCGCAATGCTTATCCAAGAAAGACAACTTTTGGAGTTTGTCGTCCTGGCTAATACACCATGAGTAGTCTCCCTTGTTGTTATATACATATAATTATAATAACGATCAGCGCTAAAACCATTTATGCTTACCACACATAAATTAATATATTTGTAATTCACCATGCATACTGACACTTAAGTTAGATGTGTAAATTAAAAAAGCAGGTAAATGTCTCGTATGATTAAATAAACTTTTTTTTTAAATTTACGATTGCATAGATTGTTTATTAACATACAAAGGCCCAAGCTTTTCCTGCAAGCATAAGATTACATTTGATAAATATTCTACTAAATTCGGACATTTGCGTATTAATTATTTCTCGATATCTATAATATTACTGATCTGCGATTAATAATATATGACAACATATATCCCTAAAATTGTTTTGTTGCTAGAAACGTGAAGATAAAATTGAAATTTTTTTTTTTTTGTTAATTTTCCCGTAACTTACCCTTCTAATTTGAGTTTTTGTTCATCCGAGGATAATCAGGTCGTTCCTATCCACCATGCCAGTTCCCCATACTACAGTAACAGTTCAAAGGCATGAGTCCAGACATTCCTCTTATTGGTGCATGGAAACTACCAGGTAAATTCTGACCTATATATATACAAAAAAACCTATTTAGGTTACTGTATAGCCGTCCGCGGGTCGTAAATATTTGCGATTTGATCTAAAATAAAAATATTCATTTTTATCGGTTCTAAATTCTCGCGATCTGTCTTCAAGGTATATATCAATTAACCATGTCCTAATAATTTGCGGATAAATCTTCCCGATCCTAGCAATGTTCAACGAAATCACGAAAATATCATCCTCGCGAAAATAAGAGAATACACAGTAATTTACTTCCTTCGTTCGCTGGACTTTTCTTGTAGTTTTTGGTAAAATGTAAAACAGACCTCCAACTTCACCAAAACATCTCAGGTGCATAACTGCAGACGCACATGTTTTTGTGGTAAACGTATTTCAGCGGTTGTTTCCACACTACACTTTACAGTTTGCGCTAAAATAAGACTTTGCTTATTATAAATTCTGTATGACGTTACTCTAGCAATGACTACGTCAAACTTTGATATGTGTCAGGAGTATGAAGCAAGTATCATGTATTAATTTGGAAAATTATTGGAGTCGTACCTTTTAACCTTATTGTCGCTAGTCCTCTTTCCCTGCGAAAAACATTAATGCTCCAACAATAAAAAATAAAAAGATAATTTGGATTGATATTTTAGAATGGTCAATTTTCAGATGAGAAAATATTACTTTTATATGATAGTATTTCATGCATGTAATTTTTATTCTGAGGTGTAAAAATATACCTTGCGCCACTGCAGCATTGAACGAGTTTCCATGTACGACAGTTTGTACTGTAGCTGACACCAAAGCTAGGGCTGCCATCAGAATCATAACCTTCAGCATCATTTTCTCCTGTATGAGGTCAGATATCAGTGAGGAGAACAGCTGAAAATAGATACATGATCATAACATTGTCAACATTTTGAAGTAAATGTACATTTCATAAAAGCATGGAGAAACATTTTACTATTAACTGTAGTTTCTACCAAAACTGCTCTACACACTGCAACTTTGAATATAACAATGTTTCGGAGCAGAAAACCTATGACAGTGACAAATATATCACATTGGAAAATCTTGAGGATAACATGCAGAAAACATAAAGGATGTTTTATGAATATCTGCATTTTCAATATTAGATTTGTTTTACTTGACTTTAACATAAAACAAAAACATAAAACTATTAACTTAAAGGGAAATTCAGTCAGGCTAATTCTGCTACATAACTGTTGATATATATGTGCAAATCTCCATACACTTTAAGACTGAATTGTCCCTTTAATTCTGAACAGAGATAAGTGATGTATTATTTGGAATATTAAGCTGATGTGTATCATAACATTAGTGTAACATCGGATAATTACTTTAATATCTTTTATCTCCCGTTGATATTGAAATATATCTGCACTGGTTTCTAATCTGTGTTCGGAGCTCCGACAACTTATAAAACATATGATATCCACCGATAACGAACTTATTGTCTCATGCGAGATAGTAGACAGAGACCCAGATTATGTACAAAGTAGCTAGGTTTCTTATCAAATAAAGTAAGCTGTCTTAATCTAAATATATAGCAATAGTTTATCATATAAACTTTATATCTTGGAATCAACCGTGATATCTGACATCAAAAAGAATAAATATAATTATATATTATGGTTATGTTATAAGGATACAAGTAGTTCTATAATGAAAAAAAATGTATTACTTACGTTTTAGAGTCGCTCTTATTGTCAGTTATAACATCACAGAGAAACGATTTCTTTATTTATACCTAAACCACTGACTATTTTACCCAATATATCACAATAATGATGTATCGCAAATTAGATTCAGGTAATTAAGCTATTATTTTGTTGTTTGTGTAAATCTGTCTTTCTTGGTTTTTTGTGCCTTGACTAATTATGCATTTTTACACAACTCATCTTGAGCATGTTATTGTAAGGTTAATTGTCAGAAATAGCGCCCCGTGACACGATGATGAATTTGAAACTATTAAATGTTAATATGTTAATTTATTTATGTAATGTTTTTGGATCTCTTGTTTTCATAACGTCATTTTGCATATAAATATAATATAATATTAATATGAAATTAGTTTTTTTACTTTAATATCGAGTTACTCACAAAACCACATACCTGCATATCTGGTAACTGTCCCACAAATGATTCGACCCAGTGGGTGAGGGCAATTTTTAAGAATAGCAAGAAAACCTACTAAAATGTTGACTATATTATATTTAACGTCATATAATTAGATAAATATTTATCTTCAATAAGATACTTCGGATAATTTTTTCATCTAATGCCAGGAATAACAAAGTAATTTTATTAAGAACATAATTCGTCGCTAGATTAGGTAGTCGATATGTATACTCTTGTGTCACTTCCGATGGGTGATAACATATTCTAAGATAAAATATTCTCTTTATCAACGTTGTTTCGGAGTTATTGGCGTATCATTAGTTTCGTATTTTACGAAACAGTGGGTGATAACATATCCCATTATTTTTGAACATGGAAGAAAGTTATATTTATTGTATCTCCCGATCGTCTTAAGATGTTTACTGCAGACTAAATCAAGTAATAAAACAAACCGACCTAGCTTGGTTAGCCCTAAGTTTTGAATAAGTATAAAGCAACATTTTTTTTTCTCAGCGATGCAGTGAATTCAATAAATTATACTGCACAATTTATTACTCAATTTAATATCATTGTTTTTTTTGAATATGCACAAAACCATTTGTAAACAGCTAAATAGGTATGTATGGTTACTGATGATTTAAGAGTAACGATGTAATCTTGAATCTTAAATGAAAATGTTTGTTTCAAGATTGGATACACGTCTTTTTTTGAAAACATAAGCAGTTAACACAGAACACGAAAAACAAATTAACAACATCAGTTCGATTGTTTTATTTACGGATGAAAAAAGTTTCATAGTGAAGAAGTTGTTGTTGAATTTCCATATCTTAGTGTATTTCCCTTCTGGAGAATTTTTTAAACGCAACCTGAAACATGAAATCTCTTTCCTTTCATTTTTTGAAATTCTAAATTGCATAGATCGTATATTTAAGTACACAAATCCCAAACGTTCCTACAAGCATAATCATACAATTTCATCTGATAAATATCCTCCTCAGGAAAATTATGTATTATATGAAGGATCTTACATGAGTGACTTTGTGATATGGAATTTATCAAACGAGTTCAATTTGATATGCCACGAGCGTCATGGCGATATGCAGTTTTAAGTTATCGTGTAAAAATTATATTTGTAAAGTAACAGCCTAAAATGTTAAAAGGTGAATGATAAAATATTATCAAATAACTGGCCGTCAGGCTTTGTCAGACCGCCAGGTCATAAATGTCACAAGACACATGTGTAATAACACTATTGAGCCGGATTTGTACTGTTTTTATAAAGACGAAATACAACGTTTTGCTGATATTTCTATGATTAAAAGCTATATGATAAATAGAATCTTACACTCATGACTACGTGATATGAAATTTGTCAAACTCGTTAAATAATTTGATATGCCACTTGTCTAAAGGCTCGTGGGATATCAAATTAAATAATTAAAATAATTAAATTATTGTCAAACACAACAAACATCAGATAACATTAAAACCTTATATATCATAGATATATTTAACAAATAAGCTATATTAAAGTTAAAACTGAATTTATGGTAATAAACTTCAGTTGTTATGGCTATTCACTAGTAAAGTAAAGCAAGATAATTTGCATTCACATTTGAGCAGCTACATGACAAAGTGTATACACTCTTTAATCTTTTCCAAAATTGACTTCTTCAACTTTTTATTAGAAAAGTATGATTGTGTCTTGTAAGTAAATCTGGGCCGCGGTGGCCGAGTGGTTAAGATGTACCGACATATTATCACATGCCCTCCACCTCTGGGTCGCGAGTTCGAATCCCATGTGGGGCAGTTGCCAGGTACTGGCCGCTGGTCGGTGGTTTTTTCTCCGGGTACTCCGGCTTTCCTCCACCAACAAACCTGGCATGTCCTTAAATGACCCTGGCTGTTAATGGGACTTTAAACTAATCAAAATTGTAAGTAAATCGGTCATTGATTTATACAGAGGTGCCTTCACACCAATACGTTTTCTTTCATAACTCGGAAATTTATAAGATGATGTTCAATAAGTTTTATGGCATGCATTTGAATTTGCTTGTTTTAGGTACTGTTGGAGATTTGTTCAGTAAGATAATTCACCTCGACAAGTATACAATAATAACTAACTCACTCTAGATTCACTGTGTAATTCGTTCATAAAAAGTCCAAGCAATAGTGTGTTTACATTGTTGTTTAATTGTTATGTACTTTTTTTGTACCAATCTGTTATGTTTTATCATCATAGTGCTAAAATCGCGGACAATGGAGTGTTTAATTATATCTTCACGTATTTAGATTTTCAAGATTTATTGACATTCATTGAATTAATAATGGCACAACGTATTAGAGTAATTCTTAATCCTGATCAGCTAAATTGTACAATACATCACCGTTTATTTTCTGGTATTTAAAAAATAAACCTCATGGTTATATAAAATAGTTTTTACATAATTGACAAATATTTCCAACTCAAGTTCTATTCGAGAGCTATGTTTAGATGTTTTGGAGACTAACTGTCTGAGCGATTAAGCGAACCTCTATTCGGGACAAAGGATAAATTTATCTTAATTAAAAAAATAAATAAATAAATAAAAAAATGAA
Organism: Argopecten irradians; assembly: GCF_041381155.1. Taxonomy (NCBI): domain Eukaryota; kingdom Metazoa; phylum Mollusca; class Bivalvia; order Pectinida; family Pectinidae; genus Argopecten; species Argopecten irradians. The sequence continues at coordinate 37,008,901 of NC_091144.1, forward strand.
TTTTGTTTCTTTCAACAACAGTCACAAGGGATATTGGAAGACAATATGAAAGGAGGCCGTTATTCTTACATCAGCCCTCCTCCTTTTGTCGTAGTCATAAGTGGTAAAGGTATCTTAGAATGCTGATTTCTTCTCCTCCTCCGTACATTTCATAACCAATATCATTTAAAATTCCTCATCGACATCTTCAAATACCATTTTCTATGATTTTTAACAATGATTTTACTTGACTTTGATTGTAACTTTATAACCGATAAGTAATAATACACAATTCTGATTTTTCTCTTATGCCCTGGACCCGGTTGTTCAAAAGGTAATTCGCTTAATCACATGACTAGTGAAATTTGCATTCCTCGTTTGCTGTGATATATTATAATTATTTATAACTTCTTTAAAATCGTCAAAATGGTAACGAATGAGATACTTCAGAAGTTAATTACTAGAAATAATTTTTATGTTGATTTGAAATTTGTTGTTAAACTGAGATTAACCTAATCATCTTTCGAAAAAACTGATCTAAAACATCACAGCGTCCAATAATTAAAAAGCGATATAAGATGCAACTCTTTTTCTTCTTTCGAATGTTTTAGAGAATAGTATTGTTTGTTTTCATTCTTTCATCACAGCAGTTTAACAGTAGAAAAAAAAGACATTCAAAAGCCGGACATTACCAAAATTAAACAAAATTATGAAGGTCGTGCAACGATTTTATATGAAAAACATTTACATGCAAACCACATGTTACAACACTTTAAAACAAGCTTAAAAATCAAAGATAACTATTCAAATTATTTGCCATTGTCAAAAGTAATTTCTTTGGAATTTTTTATTGGGTAAAATTGTGGAAATGCAAGATAGACAAGTACGAGGCAAGTAAAATGTTGACAGATCTCAATAAAAACTCACTGCTAAATTTCCGAGGTCTAATTAAAGATCAATTATCATTGCAGCTTTATATCAGGTTGACTTTTATCATTAAAAGTATAAATATATCAGTTATCTCCCTAACGTGTGTCACATACATCACCATTAATTCCGAGACGGTAAGTTGGAGTTAATTAACCTTTGTTATATACTTTTTTTGGTCTTACGAATCTAAATTTAAATCCAGATGTTCTTTTGTTCGTAAAATATATCATTTGTATCTCATTATGAATCGCATTGAAATTTAAAGGTATCTTAGAATGCTATACTCACGTACAAAGAAGAGGTTTTAATATATTTTTCGCCTTAAAATAATACCAACATTTTGAGAATTACAATACTTACAATGCATAGGCTTTAATTGTACAAGTACAAATAATAGCTGAAAATGATTTTTGGCAGTAATGCCAAAAATCATTATCTTTATATCTACAGCGCCTATGTAATGTTTATTTTTTTATGTTTCGTGAGGAAAATCAACATCAGAAATTATTTCTAATGTACAGATTCAAAATTGTTCAAGATTAACGTATAACCAAAGGAAATCGATTATTAAAAGATAAAACTAAATAGACATATCAAGACATGATTTTTTATTGTTATATTGATATATTTTTAGTGTTGTTAGTGTTATTTGCTATTTGTTAACATGATTTTTATAATGTTTTTCTAATTCTTTTAAAATTGAAAATTCATTCAACTTGGTTACGAAGAGTTTTAAATATGTAAATCAGATAACTATTTATTTATAATATGTTATCGTTTGATTTACTTTTACGATTTCCGATAGCCCACGAATCACTCGAAACCAAATGGTACCCGAATATACATTATGGAAATATCTATTTTTGAACTGATATAACATGTCAAATTCGAGTATTCTAAAAAAAAACACCAAAAAAAAAAAAAAAAAAAAAAAAAAAAAAAAACAGGTTTGGGGTAGAACTTGGTTACAAGACATACATAAAGTTGTCTGAATTCGATAAGGAATATGAGATTAATCACAAATCCTCGACAACATTGTTCAGTTAAGAAATGCCGGTATCTAAAGATAATTTCGTGTAATGATAAGAAAATCTGTGTTAAAACATATGCTAATTTGGAATTTTATACTAGTAATGCTATACATGTGTGAAATTATCAATTTCTATAAATTCTGGGAGACGGCGGTTCGCGGTCTTTTTTGAGCTACACATTTTCACGTTAAATATTCCGTCTTTGCATATTGCAGGGTTAGCTACTTTTGCGGTTAGGTTTTGATTGTTACGTCATTATTTTATTTCGCCGAAAAGTATGGCGTTCCGCAGTACCCCTAGGACTTTGAAATCGTGTCCCACGGGAAAAGTCTCGCGCCTCCATGCAGGCTATCATGTTTTAATTCTTATTCAGCATGACGAGATTTTAAATTTTCTCTGTAGGCAAAACATATCACCAGGATACACTTTGAAATTACTATAAGTAGTTTTATATAACTACGCAAGGATAACTACGCAAGGATAAGAACGACACAATTAACGTACTGGTCAGAATAGTATACTGTCTATGTGTGACGTCAGGAAGCTTGGTGCCAAAGATGACGGCCAAGTTTTCCACCTTTGAAAGATTCCATTGGAATATTTCTTTCTGACCTGTAGAGTATATGACGACTATCAATATATATTGCTAGACACAAAACATCCATCAATAGTGTTAAAGAATAGCATTTAATAAAAATCAATGATCGGACTACAAGTGTAAACAATTTTAATGTCGTTTTGAGGTTATTATCCTAAATATATTCACATTTTTACACGTAGTTGTGTTCTTCTGAGGCTTGCCTTAAATTCATATTAATCCTAACTATATTTACATTTTTTATTTGTAGCTGCGCTCTTCTTAGGCTTTGCCTTAAATTCACATTAAAGAAATCGCATGTACCTTTGATCCAAGATAATAGAGAAGCGAACTCTTGTGATAAAGGTGTTTCGGTAACATTATTCTTTGTAAATCATTCAATATATGTAGAGTTGGAAAACTTTCTCGTAAACCGGAAACCGGAAGTGAACACAAGATCCAGCGTTGCGCAAGCCAGTATCCAAAGTCACACCTTCGCGTGATTATAAAATCACAGTCTCGCGTGGCAACGGAGAAAGACGTTGAGCTATATTTTGTAGCCGCAGTCACGTTTTTTTGCAGAAAGTGAAAGTAAAAAGTATCCTATGTTTAATATTGAACCGCAAAAATCTCATAAATAGCATCTAGTATTCACTTCATTTATTATTTGATTTATTTAATGATCTTATAAATTCAATATTATATGTAGACAATTTTCACCAATTGAAAAAATATCCAAGTAGAATGTGGTAGCGTATCGGAAACTAGTCAGCTTCCGGTTTCGCGTCATATGAACTGGCGCGGTTTTCAAAGTATGGACATACCTTAAGGGAGATAACCCATATAGATAATGTCTGTTATTCGATCCTTTTTAAAATATTTTTGAAATAAGATTTATGGAAATTGAATATTGCATCGCGATAACTGTATGAAAGGTTGCATGGAAGCATTTTTGTCAGCTAGATCTCTTGATCGCGAATTGATGTATTTTCAAAATGAAAATTACTAGGATGGAAAAATTTTGAAAAATGTTAAGCTTCATATATTTTGAACTCAGTGGTGGTTATTTGGTTAGCCACGATAAAGATCCAAGAGATGTCTCTCTTATGACATATAACGCCATGCTAGCCTCAGGGCAAAATACCCAGTTCTCCAGTGGATGTGGTTAATAAAAGTCGTTTGAAATATATATTAATTTTTCATATAAAGGAATGGAATTTATTGATTTTTTCTTTCACTAACCGAATTATATGGTAAGTGTGTATCGTTTCATTTTTTATCATCTGTCAGAAAATTTACGGTACTGAAAAATTATGTTCATGCTTTGTTAAGTGGACTTCCTAACACTATTTAGGATGCAGTGATACATATTATAAATGGTATTTTCCTTTAATCACGAGATCGCATTGTTGATCCTGCGATATGGTATGCGGTGTACAAAGTGCACTATTTTATGCATTTTTCTGCACACAAAACTTAATTCAGACGGCGAGGTTGTCTGTATAAAATTGTCTCATGGGAGACTACTACCGACATCATTTTATTTAATGTAATTTTGGTGAATACTAGCTGAAAAATACATCTTGACTAAATAGACCTATTCTTTAGCTCGATTGGTTGAGCGTCAGACTAGTCAGAGGTTACAAGTTCGATTCTTAGCGGATGCAGTGCAAGATTAAATCATTTATGTATCGACATTTGTTTTGGTGCTCTATTCTATAGCACATTCATGTATAAAGATCGTATTAGTTATTTTAAGATGAAATGATTTCCTTGTCAGTCTTGCTTCGGTAGCATTGACGTGTTGTTAGCTATGTAATTAACAGACCAGAGGTTGACAATTTCTACATATCCCATTATTGAACATTGAAGAATGCTACAAATATAGATTAACTTATCTCCCGAATCGTCTTAAGATATTTACTGTAGACTAAAACCTCCCCAAGTCTTCAATCCAACAGACTTAGGTTAGGTCTAAGTTTTAAATTAGTATATAGCTAAAGTTTGTTTTCTCAGCAATACAGTCAATTCTGTTAATTAAACTGCGCAATATCTTCCCAATTAACATTACATAGTTTCCTTGAATAAGCACAACAGTATTTGTAAACAAATCTTATAAAAAAAAATAGGTAAAAGTATGTACGATCACTGATGGTGAACAAGTAACACTGATTTCTTGAGTGTAATTTGATTTTTGTTGTTGTTGCAAAACATCAGCAGTAGACAAAGAACAAAACACTTAACCTCATCAGCTTGAATGTTTTATTTACGGATGAAACAAAGCTTTCAGTAGGAAGACGACGTTGTCGAATTTGCATATCTCGGTAAATTTCAATTCTGGAGCAATTTTGTTCAAACAGAACCTGAAACAGAAAAAATCAGACAATGGCGATAAAATAAATTCAACAAATGTTAATATTACTGAAGATATATTTAATTTCACTTGTGAACATTTCAACTGTGTGTATCTATAATAAAAGTATCAACACATGAAATTTACATATGTTTTTATGGAAATTTAAATTGCACGACAATGGTTAAAATCTCCACACCCCAAATAATTCTCTTTTACAGAATTAAAAAAAATATCTCTAAAATTGTTCGACCATGCTTCTCTGTGTATCAACACATTTCAATTTTAATATAAATTATTATTGCCATCAATATTACCGCACTGACCCACGAGTGAAAATTAATGACGCCCAGTGAAAACATTTTCTTCTAACTGGCGCATGCGCAATGCTTATCCAAGAAAGACAACTTTTGGAGTTTGTCGTCCTGGCTAATACACCATGAGTAGTCTCCCTTGTTGTTATCTACATATAATTATGATAACGATCAGCGCTAAAACCATTTATGCTTACCACACATAAATTAATATATTTGTAATTCACCATGCATACTGACACTTAAGTTAGATGTGTAAATTAAAAAAGCAGGTAAATGTCTCGTATGATTAAATAATCTTTTTTTTTTTAAATTTACAATTGCATAGACTGTTTATTAACATACAAACGGCCCAAGCTTTTCCTGCAAGCATAAGATTACATTTGATAAATATTCTACTAAATTCGGACATTTGCGTATTACATTATTTCTCGATATCTATAAGATTACTGATCTGCGATAATAATATATGACAACATATATCCCTAAAATTGTTTTGTAGCTAGAAACGTGAAGATAAAATTGAAATAGATTTTTGTTAATTTTCCCGTAACTTACCCTCTAATTTGAGTTGTTTGTTCATCCGAGGATAATCAGGGTCGTTCCTACCCACCATAGTTCCCCATACTACAGTAACAGTTCAAAGGCATGAGTCCAGACATTCCTGTTCGTGGTGCATGGAAACTACCGGGTAAATTCTGACCTATATGAACAAAAAAATATTTAGGTACTGTATAGTGTCCGCGGGTCAAAATATTTGCGATTTGATCTAAAACAAAAATATTCAATTTTTAGGGTTTAAAATCTTTGCATTCTGTCTACAAGGACATATATGATTCAATCATTTCTTGATATTTCGCTGATCAACTTTTCGCGATCATAGCAATGTCCCACGAAGTCGAGTAAATATCATCCCAGGGAAAATAACCGACTATACGGTATTATAGTTCTTCCGTTCAATGGACATCTGTTGTAGTTTTTAGTAAAATGTAAAACAGACTTACAACTTCGCGAAAATATCTTATGTACATTACTGCAAAAGTACGTGTTTTTGCGGTAATCGTATTTCAGCGGTTGTTGCATCCTACAGTTTGCGCTAAAATATGACTACGGTTACAACACTTTCTGTATGACGTTAATATAGCAATGACTAAGTCCAAATTTGTCACGAGTACGAAGCATGTATCGTGTATAAATTTGGAAAATTATTGGAATCGTACGTTTTAACTTATTTAAGTCGCTATTTCCCCTCGAAGAACATTGACATAAGATAATCTAACGCAACATATTAATGCACAAACATTTAAAACTGAAAAGATAATTTGGTTTGATATTTTGAAAAGGTCAATTTTCAGATGAGAAAATATTACTTTAATGTGATAGTATTTCATGCATGCAGCTTTTAATAAGAGATAAAATATATAACTTACCGGCCGCCATTGCAGCATTGAACGAGTTTCCATGTACGACAGTTTGTACTGTAGCTGACACCACAGCTATGGTAACCATCAGAATTATAACCTTCAGCATCATTTTCTCTTTTATGATAGTTATATATCAATGAGGAAAATAGCTGAAAGTAGATTATCATTGTCTAGTAAACAGTCTAAAGTAAATGTTCATTTCATATAAGTATCAATTACTTATAGTTTCTACCAAGACCGCCACTACAAACTGCAACGTTGAATATAATAATATTGTTTCGGAGCAGAAAACCTTTGACAGTGCTAAAAGTATTGCATTGGCGAATTTTGAAGATTACATGTAGAAAAACAGAAAGGATATTTCTTATGAATATCTTCATTTTCTATATTGGATATATTTTGCTTGACTATAACATAAAACAAAAATTAAACAAAATAACTTAAAGGGGCAATTCACTCAGGCTAATTCTGTTACATAACCACGAAGTAAAATATGGCATAAATATATTGCTCGACAGTCCTTATGAAACATAAAAAATATTGATAAATTCCACGTCATTGTGAAATACTTTAATTATTAACTTTGAAATTCCATGTCGTATATATAGCAATACAATTAAGCAGGTACAATATGTACGCTGTACTCATACCCGAGCCTATGTCACGTAGTTCAAGAAATGCAATACCACAGAGGAGGTGATTGAATTGGGTTTTTTTCCAGACAAGAGCATGCACCTGATATCTCAACACACTCCTGTAAGAGCGGTTTGAGTAAATCTAGACAAAAGCTGACTGACTCCACTGTCACTTGCCAGAGTTCGGCATACAAGACCTTCGACCAATGGCGGACAACGAGCTTGTATGATTATTTCACTCGTTTCACTGACATATTACAATAATTCCACTTACTCTAACTGCCATTAGAACATGTTTTGTTTTCGATATATAAAGGGAAACCTTCATACATTCTTAAACTGAATTGTCCCTTTAATTGTAAACAGAGAATTATAGAATCTTTCCCTACCTAGAGGGTGTAACAACAAAATCACAACCCGAGGGGTAAATTCATGAAATCCATGGAGGGTCTGTCATAACTTAGGGGTTGACAGAGAAATCTTCCACGGCTAAAACCGGTGACAAATGAGTGAATGGAGGGAGAAAAACGATTCTTTATTTGGAATATCAATCATATGTCTTTTCCATCATCAGTGTATAGTGATATAGGATAATTTCTTTCATATCTTTAACCTCCCGTTGATATTGAAATATAAAACTCAAACTTTGCTTTTATTTTGTAGTATATAATATTTCTTTCATTGAACAATATTTATAAAAATGATTTAATGATGTTTTTTAAGATATCTAAACACAGGTTCCAACAGAAAAAGTATGAAATTTTCACGAGTGTTGGACACAGTTTTTGCGAAACAGAGATACGACAATGGGAGCGAAAATCAAAATCCACGTTAAAAACATTTTTCGCATGTAATTTTCATTTCAGTATCTTTTATGGCACTTCAATATCACTGCGACATCGACGACGCATGCTCGAAATTGCACAGATGTCAAATCTTGTTCGGAGCTCCCACAACTTATAAAACAATAATGATATCGACCGATAACGAAGTTATTGTCTCAGTAAAGTAAGATGTCTTAATGCAAACATAATGTATAGCAAAAGTTTATCACATAATCATTAAAGTCACGGAATCACTCTTGATAAATTTGACACCGCAGAGAATAAATATTATATAATGGGTAAGTAATAAGCATACTTATGTAATAAAAATTTACTATGTATGACCTACCGTTTTGGTGTCGCTCTGGAAGTCCGTTGTAACGTCACAGATAAACGATTTCTTTATTTATACCTTAATCTCGGAAAATTAAATCGACTTATATCGCATTAATGATGTATCGCAAATTAGATTGGGGCAATTCATCCTTTTTTATGCAAAACTTGTGTTTTTGTGCCTTGATTACATTACTTATGCATATTAATACCACTCGCCTTGAGCATGTTATTATGAGATTTATTGTCAAAAATAGCACCCCATAACACGTTGATGAATTTTGAAACTATTAAAAGTTTTTTTTATGAAAAATTCAATGTCTTTAAATCTCTTTTTTATATAACATGATTTTGAATATAAATTAAGTTTTCTACTTTAATATTAAGTAACTTACAAAACCACATGCCTGCATATCTGATAATCTCCAACATATGATTCGATCCAGTGGGCGAGGGCGATTTTCAAGAATAGCAAGTAAATCTACTAAAATGTTTACTATTTTATATGTAACGTTAAAGGTGCTCCACCGCTGACAAACGGTATTTTTTCACTATCAAAAACAGGACCAGACGATTTAGTATTTTTCTTCAGTTGCAAAAGTTACTTATTTTACACCATTAACACCATCGAAAAGTTTGAGCTTCAAGTTTTACTTCAAGTTAAAAATATAAAAAATAATTAATTGCACCCCTAAAAAATTCGTTCACACTATATTCTATATTGAATAAAGTACTGATTGCGCACGCACCAAAGGCAAACTAAATTATTTCATATTATTTTTTGTGTTAATTAGACATATATATATATATAAACGATTAAACACCAATTATTGTTCAAATGATGAATATCATTTATGTTCTGTCGGCGGTGGAGCATCTTTAAATAATTAAATGAAAATATTATGCCCTAATAGCTTACAAAGAACGTAATTCATCAACAGATTATGTAATAGAAATGGTAACACTCCTGAGTCATTTTCGATTTTCTGAAACAGTTGCCAAATAAAAATTTATTGATAAGTGTCGCGCAATTTATATACTACTTGTTTTAGTTGTGGTTGTGTTGGTCGCGGTGTCCGAGTGATTAAGATATCTCGACATTACTAGAGGCCCTCCATCTCTGGAATGCGAGTTCGGTTCCTGTATGGGGCAGTTGTCAAGTACTGACAGTTGGTCAGTGGTTTATTCTCAGTGTACTCCAGCTTTCCTCCACCAACTAAACATGGTATGTCCTTAAATGATTCTGGCTGTTAATAGGACGTTAAACTAATAAAAGCAAAACCAACCGTTGGTTATTAAACGATAGCTCGATGTTTCTAATTCGTTATAAAGACAGGGAAAGCATGAAATATGACTATGATTATAACAATGATTGATGATGATGACTAGCTCTGATGGTGGTGTAATCTATACAATAGACATGAAAAGGGCCGCAGTTGGCATATTGGTCAAGATGTCCCTACATACAACCACAAGTACCTTAGAGTTTGAAATTCATGTGGGGTAGTTGCTGATCGGCAATTTTCTCCAGGTTCCATGGCTTTCTTCCACCATCAAAACTGGCATATCCTTAAATAATTGTGGCTGTAAATAGGACGTTAAACTAATGAAAAACAACAACAACAACAAATGTGAATGAAACGTTTTTTGCTCTTGCTTTACTAATAATAAACGTAATTAAATTTGCTGATTAAACAAGTACAAGTAGTTTTACGAATTTAGTCTTATAAAACCAGAATAAAACAGAATTAATATGCAAAACATAAAATATTTCCATTTGCTCGGGACTGACACTTTATAACCTTATCACACAAAAATGGCAATTGGTGAGATCATAACTTTCCTATAACTCCCCTTGGTGTAGTGGTATATTAACATGTATTGTGACATCGTTTTGGCGGCCGACGTCATGACGTTATGACACAACAACGTCATTAAGAAATTTCTGTCTGGCTCGATGTCAAATTTTACATGAGAACACTTTCAAGGTTCTGCAAACATCGTTAGTTAATATAGCGATTCGGGTAAATGCAAATAAAACATCATCACAAATATATATATTCACCTTTCAAATACACTTATATTCCCAGATTCTTCAGAAATGCGACATTTACCATTTGCACTTTCAATTTCAATAGCACAACCAAATCACGGCATCAATGAGCTACTTAAAATTACACATTTTGTATGCGTACTATGTGTGATATCTGGACGAATACCTGTTTTTTTAGGATATTCAACATTTTTGTAGCTATGATTTTAAAATGTTGAATATCCTAAAGAACTTACATAATGATTAAAATATTGAAAGTGATAAATGACAGTATAATGAGATAATAAAGATGATGTGATGATGAATGTTGATGATGAAGATGAAGATGATGATGATAATCATTATGTTGATGATGATAAAGATGATGGTGGTGATGATGATATTGATGATGAAGATGAAGTGATGATGATGAGGTAGATTATGGTTGTGATGATGAATCATGGAACGATGTTGATTATGATAATGGTGATGATTGATGATGATGATGATGATATGAGTAAGATATTTGAGAATGAGCGTGATAGTGATATTGAATGTGAATAAGAATGCAAGAATATATTTATTATGTGGTATATTGCACATGAAAATGAAATAAAAAAATAAATTATAATAAAAAAAATATTATAAAAAAAATATATATATATTGAAAGTGTATTGCTGATTTTATGTTTATTTCCACGGACTTATTTTTGACCGCCGGGTTTTTTGACGTCGGGAGTTCTTTTGACGTCGGAAGTACCTATGACGTCACAAGAAGAGGCTCCATTGACAGGGACAGCAGGAAATGCGATTTTTGCAATAGAGATTACAATGTAAATTACAGGTTGCTTAAGGACGTTCCGATCAAATTTCAAATAAAAGCATTAAAATGCTTCTTGTGGGATGTATAGTCCTTTAATTCTCCAAGGATTGCAGACAAATTAATCATACGCGCCTAATTGAATTAGTCCGCAATCCTGGGAGAAATATCATAGAACCATAAATCCCCCAAGAAGGCAGTTTAATTCTTAAATATTGGTTGTCTAGTAACTTTCAGATATCATTATATTTTTCTTAATGATGATACATTTTTGTTTTAAATATGGATCCATTGATGATCATATATGCAACACAGACAATTTTGTTTGTTAGGTATTTGAATAGCTGAATGAGGATGTTTTTGCTTTTAATCACCCTAGTTTAATTTTGGATAAAAGATATATTGTTATCTCGACATTTTTAATTATTTGACAATATAGTGTGCTCTGTTAGACATGAACTATCTTTATGATACGAATGACAGAACGCCAGGGATAAATTGAATTATAAGCCGAATTCGATAAATTGAATTATAAGCCGAATTCTACAATACATTACCATAATTTTGCCATTGTAATTAAGTTGTAAAAGAATCATTCATTATCTATTTCCTTATTTCCAATAAATCTGTTACTAATAGCATAACATTTATCGTATACTAAAATACTTTTTTTAAATTTTTATTTGGAGACTGTATTTAACATGAATATCTTTTGAGTTTTTATTCTTTCAAAAGCAACAGTTTTACAATTATTGTGAGTCTTTACCAAAATCAGACAAAAATAAACCGAGATGCAAAACAAAATTTTAAACAAGAATTTTAGATAAGATAAAAAAAATTACAGGAAATTAGATTTATAGTGTTTCATTATACCTTGTTTTATAATATCATTTAGTATTTTTTATTTCATAATATTTTAAAAGCGCAAGACAAACAAATAAAAGAAAAAGATGAAAGCTCTGAACAAACCCACTGCTTAGTTTCCAAGGTATAATTTATTTTCGTTACATTATGGAAGCGCAAGATTGCAAAAATAAAAAAAAAACTAATACGATTTGACAGATAGGAATAAAAACAATCAATTGCTTAATGATTTTAAACGATCTTATTTCCTTGCGCATCTATATGGAAGTGCAATAATTACAAATAAAAAAAAATAACAAAGAATATTTTGACAGATCTGAGCAAATCTATCTGCTAAATTTCTAAGGTCTAATTTTATTGCGTAACATTGTGAAACGCAAGATAGACATATAAAACACAAATACAGTTTTGACAGATCTAAAAAAAATCAACTGCTTAATTTCAAAGGTTATTTTCATTGCGTATCAATTTAGAAGCCCAATAGAGTAAAATTAAACGATGATAGATATGAACAAAACAACTACTTAATTTTAGAGGTCTAATTAACGATTAATCACCAATGGAATAAATAGTTGGCTTTAATTATAATCTATAAAGGTATAAATACCAGTTTTCTCCCTAACTTGTGTCACAGGCATCACCAGTGATTCCATGAAGGTAGGTTTGATATGATAAAATGTTGTTACCGTACATGTCATTTCACGTTTTCACTGAAATCCGCAACTCTTTAACACCAATTATAATTTATTGATGTAAATAAAGTCAATATATATAGAATCTTTAATAAGCGTTCATTTCATATGAAAAACGAGTCTAAGAAGTTTTCGTTTAATTGAAACGTCGAGACAAATTTTCAAAACAAAAATTATATGAAAAAAATACTCATTTAAGATTCATTTTATCACACAACTAAAACAACCTACATTTCGAAGAATCGCACGTCAAAATGTTTTGCTAAAATCCAACAGAGTCGGTCTTTTTGTCCTTACGTCACATCATTTTGTTGACGTCATTTTATTGTTTCTGTCATGACTTTTCTGAATGAATTTCCAACCAATGAAAATCGCTTTAGGTTATACCGGATATTCCACGAGTGACATATGCAAAACTATTACATGGAAAAAATCGCTGGATATCATGTGGTTATTTGTGTTTAAAGCTGTGTATTACTAGTAACATATCGAACAATTATTGTACCTGATCAGGGTCTTGTTTTTTACTATTATTTCTGAAGTTAAGGAAATTCCTTAACTTAAAGAATTTTATTGGTCAAATTTCTGTTTTTGAATTATTTTGATTATTTTAATTAATTCTATATTAAGCAACATTTTTTTTCATTTTAATTTTTCTACGAACCGGGACAAAAATGAGCCATTTCATGTGATTTTTTTTCACATGAATCTCATGTCAAACATTTTCATGTTCAAAAAGTTCACATGAAACCCAAATGAAGAAATATTGCCTGTGTAACATTCACTTTCATGTTTCCCCAGATATCTCAGTAACGTACAGAGGAAAATGATGCTGAAATTTGTAGTTCTGATGGTTACCCTGGCTATAGTATCAGCCACGATACAAACGATCGCCCAGGCTAACCCATTCAATGCTGCAATGGCGACCGGAGGCATCGGTGAGTTATATCATTTTTTATCAAAACCTTTGAAAATAAAAAAAAAGAAAAAAGAAAACAGAATACAACATTATCACCATCTTTGAGTTGATAAAGTGTCCAGATCGCACTAAGATTTCTCAATAAGTTTAGATAATATGCAGTGTAATAATACTTGATTTATTATGAACGATATCATGTTAAGTCAAACTGACAGGTCAAAATATATATTTAGAAGTAAATACGGTCATCGAAATAAATGAGTTCAATTTAACAGGGTTCAACTATATGCAACATAATTCATAGCTCTAGTTTTCGCTTTTCTCTTTTTCTGTAATAAGTTATCAATCTAACTGTTTTTAATTAGATCAAATGATAAGCGGAGGTTTCAACGCCCCTAGGACTATGCCAAACATGATGCCATTGAAGTGTTACTGTGGATTTAGTAATCACGGTGCGGGATAAGCAGTGATTCTACAGACGACGGTTGGACAGTCAACACACATCAAAAGGTAATTCAAAAATACGCCTAAATAATAAAGACGTCATCCAATTTATTTCTGCGTACGATTTAATTTTGCGTACTTCGAAACCAGAGAGAAATCCCGATAATAAATAGCCACGAAAAAGTTTCAAATGTAAAGAGGAGGCACAGGTTTACGACGCGCGTGCAAAAAAAGAAAAAAGGTATATTTTTCTTTTATATTTATCGTAATTTTTTATACGTCGTAAACCTGTGATAGAGGCTAAGCAGACTGAAAAGCGGAATTCAATAATCGCTAAACAGTTCTTAGTTATGAAAACACAAAAATGCGTTTCCGCGAACATAAAGATTACAATGAAAATGAAAATAGAAGGAAAAAGGAAAAATAGTTATACTGGTTTTGAATTAAACACTATGTAAAAATATCAATTATATAAATATTAAGATAAAAAAGCAGTGACCGATTTCCCGAAAACTGACTAAAGTCAAAATATTTCATATAAGTTACATAAGGAAAATAAACATAAGGTTTGTCCTACGTCTGCATTATTTTCGAGAAATTGGAGGCAGATGCGATTATTTATCAAGTTCAGATTAGGAATTGTTCAATATTAACTGAAAACACGATAGTGGTCTCATTTAGGTGAATGGACATTTTAATTACTGAATTTTTGTATTCTATTATTTTTGATAGTGTAACAATTTATTATTTATATGCTTTATCTCAACAGGATTTTCCCATTGTTTAATAATATTCTATCGTTCTGTTCGACTTTGTTTGTTACAGGTGTCAAAAATGATTGACTCCGTGGAAAAGAACATCCAGCAGGACTTAAGCGATTGTTGAAAAATATCATGGAAATGGGGTAACATCCGTCAATAAATTATTACAAAAATGATTTCATTTTTATAATTATTATTTATGTTTGAAGGTGTGCAATCCAAAAGTAAAATAAAAAAGAAATTGGGGAAATATCTTACAGCTCAGTTATTGATATTTTCACCTCTTCACCTTACGTTTAAATTCAACCGCCGTTAGACGTTATAATAAAACGTACATAACTAGGAACTATGATGACATACATAATGTCCATTCTCCCTTTTATGAGTTATGTAGCATCCTGTATGTATATCATGTGTATGTCAATTATATGTGCAAATTAGTTGTAAAAACTCCATTATGCAACATATAACATATGTATGGAACTCGAGAATATAGAAACAAAGTCTCTAGTGACCATGATCCGAGGTAGTTTCATTTGCTTTAAAAGTAAAAAAAAGTAAATACATAAACCCGTGGTACATTTCCAAGGTTAAATGCAAACAAAATATTTGAAGTCATGTTGACTTTCGACTGTTATGATCATTTCATTGTAGATCAAACTTCAGCACAGTATTCTTATTATAACAGGGAGGGTATCGTACTGAATACCCTTGGGTAGTGAAATCGATGTCACACAGTCTACAAGTAACTCTTCTTTTAAATACATATCTTAATGACATACAATGCCATCGTACGGAAATAAATGATAATAAATGTTTTATGTTATAGGGAACAACCAACTTAATAAAGAAAAGACCTTCGAAATGGTCCCTGTGTATACAAGGTTGAGCCCAGGATAGAATTTTAACTCGGCCGCTGATTGGCTGGCTAATTATGCATTTCAAAAGTATAAATGTTATCCTTAGATAACCATGATATGAATTTGGAAATTCATATTGAGATTTAGGTTCAAAATATCGATTTTGATAATGAACGGATACAAATATTACAATTTGAGGATATTTTATTGCTAAATGCGCCAGATTTCTATACAGCTACCCTGGTTGGAGCAGAAGGACCAAACTTTTTTTTCCTATTTAGTGTTGTATGAAAAACCTAGACTTTAACCATAGAACACAATAGCTAACTAATATTCCGTTGTTTTGATAATACAGTACAAAACTTTAACAAAGTTTAACACTGTGGTCTATGTAAAATTATTAAGTTGGTTATTTTCTATATTGGGGCCGCGGTGGCCGAGTGGTTAAGATGTCCCGACATATTACCACAAGCCCTCCACCTCTGGGATGCGGGTTCGAATCCCATGTGGGGCAGTTGCCAGGTACTGACCGCTGGCCGGTGGTTTTTCTCCGGGTACTCCGGCTTTCCTCCACCAACAAACCTGGCACGTCCTTACATGACCCTGGCTGTTAATAGGACGTAAAACTAAACAAACCAAAAAATTATACAGTTGTATATATATATTACGTACTGTTTAGGAGTTTATAATTGTAACTGTATCGGAGGAGAAAATGTATACATTAAAACCTTTCTCTGTGTGGTAAATCACTTTTAAAATTATAATGTATCTCTGACAGATCGTAAGTTAGACATTAAAAATTAAGCACATTTTTATGACTTAAATCAATCATTTTGTGTTGGGTTTTTCCGAATCTGCTTTCCTTTAATAGGAGCATTACACAAAACAATAAAGGCATCATTGAAGGCCCACTACCTTACCGAAACGGCTTCTTATTTTAAAAATAGGAATGGAAAACAAAATTGATAATTTTGTAGAGTCGCAAAATTTATCAGATTACTGTTAATACTATACCTATCATCACCCTCCCTGTGAACAATTTAATCAAAATAAATGAAATTTTTCACCATGCGTTCATTGAATATCCTTGCGCCCGATGGTAAAACAGCGAAATGAATCTTCACTTTTAACAAAGATGACACTTGGTATATTGGAGTTTTATGACGTTCTTATCTCATCTTAGGCCTTCGGTATAAATTTCCCTATGTTATTATTGTGTTTAAAGGGATATGAACCTAAAATAAGTTGTTCTGTATGTTTAGATATGATTTTCAGATATTTATTGACGGCTTCATTCCATTGATTGGTTATATAAAATGCTGGGAAACCGCGGGGATACAAGCCACAAATATTTTTAAATGGACCGCATATTCTATTTTTTGGAACACAATACGGTAGCTGGTAAAAAACAAGGCTATAATTTTAATTGCAATTGTCGCGTTGTGCGAGTGGTTAAGGGGTCCCGACAAATTACCACAAACGCTCCATCTGTGGGTTGCGACTTCTGGCCACTCATCGGTGATTTTTTCTCTAGATACTCCGGCTTTCCTCTGCTAACCCAATTTGTCACGTCTTTTAAAGGACTATGGCTGTTAATATGACGTTAAACTGATACAACCGAAAATAGTTAGAAGTGGATGGTCAGACATCGAGTCAACTACCACTTCAAGAATATCGGATGTACGCAAAATGTCATACACATATTTCTCTGTTATATAACTTAAAAGATACTGAAAAATATGATTATTGATTCGCTGTATATCGACTACTCTGATGTTGGCGTAATCTATAAATTTGTCACGTTTGTGCATTTGTACGAACCTACTGCGTGTATTATATGACCATAAAAAATGTATTATATGACGTATGCTTACTGTAGTCTTATCAAACCAGAATCATCATGTATGGTCGTTTTAAAATAAAAAAAAATTATCGGTCGTCTGGTAACATTGTCTAATTATTAGATCACATTTCATCATTTTTTTTTCTTAAATATGGATTTTAGTGATAAATATGGATCCATTATTATTCATATACATGGACATTTCTGTTTGTTATGCATCTAAATGTCTGAAAGGGGTTAGTTTGCTAGTTTAATTTTGTATAACAGATCTATTATTATCCCGACAAGTCTTTAACAATACTGTGTGCTCTGTTAAATATTTTAAATATTATCTTAATGGACTTAATAGTGAGAGTGACAGAACGCCAGCAATAACTTTACAATTTAAAATCCGAATTCTACAATATATCATTTTAATATTTATATCGTAATTAGGCCAATAACAGAACGCTATATTATAACCTGCAACAAAGTACTATAAGATTTTTATCGGACTTATGTCAAAAACAAAACGCTATATTATATAAGCCGAATTCTACAATAAATCACTATAAGATTAATTTCGTAATTATGCCGAAAAAGAACGGTCAAATTATCAGCCGAATTATGCGATAAATCACTATAACATTGACATTGTAATTAATTAATCTTTCCTGTAAACCTCAATTCTATTATACATAAACATATTCTTTCTGTTGAGACAAACCAAAATAAACGACCGTATTCAATGATCGATTGTTTTAGTAGATTACCTCCCACTTTGAGAAATTCGTCACTAAAAATATTTTCTAAGCGCATTAAGCCTACTCAACAATATATCATCATTGAAAAACATATTGCATTTTTTTTGATAATTATCAGGAACGTTGCACATATCAACGGCAGTATCAAATTAGCTTAATTTATTTAACGATCGATCATCATTTCACAATAAATTGTTTTAATTATTTTAGATGAAGGTATAAATGTAGGAAACTGTGTTACAGATGTCAAGAGTGACGGGAAAACGGTACGTATGGTCATTTCATTATACCAAGTAATCTTATCCTAGCAAACATTTGCTTCTGAAATGGAGTTTTTTTTTTGTATATTTAGCATATTATTGACTGAAAATCGTTTATTTTTTCTTTAGATAATGAAAGTTGCTAAAATATTTCAAGATCATCATGTCTAAATTATGACAATAGCTTCTGAAATGGAGTGTTGATAATAGATTGAACATCTCATTGACGGAAAATCGTCATTTTCAATTTTTTATAATGAAAGTAGCTGTCGCATAATTATTTTTTTTAAGTTGGTGTCAGTACGAAACTTGCATCACATCGTTCCCACCGTTCAATTTACTACGAAATCCTTTTCTATAAATCTAGATGTACAATATATTTTTCTCTCTCATATCTACATGTGTAATACTGGCTTTTCTCGAGCAGCACACTTATGTCGCCCGAGGCTGTATTGCATGGCTACTCATGCAAAACAGCCTCATGACGTCACAACTATGTTATTGGTACAATTTCATGATTTATTTTAGAAACTAGACTAGATTTAATTTAAAAGATACGAACAATGAGATTTGCATTGAAACCAAAACACGTCATACAGCAGTATATGGCGAAATGACTGGCTGTCGCGGTTTTGTTTCGAATTGATTTCGAAATGGCGGATAATCATAGTAGTAAAACTGCAATACAACGTCGAGGTATGAGAGAAAAATTCTCTTTCATATGTAGATATGAAGGATAGGGATATTCTAACCTTGGCAAGCCTTGATTTTTGCAACTCCCATTTTGTATCCCTACGGCAGAATATCCCTATCATTCATAGCTTCATATGAAAGAGTCTATTGTACATGTATGACACTGTAATTCACACCGTGCAATACTGGATAGATAATTATTTTCGAGGGGATGATATTTTAGTGATTTTGTAATGATCGCTAAAACAAATGTAATTCTAAGGAACATATAATAGGCCTAATTATGTAAAGAGAATAGTGTTGTTGGTTTAATGAATTCGCGCTGTTGGCTAATAATTATAGACTATCAGTATTCTGGTGAGTGGAGAGGGAGATAATTGGTTACTTTATATTTCAGCCTAACATAAGTAGAAAAAGATGCTGAAGGTTATAATTTTGATGGTAATTCTAGCTGTGGTGTCAGGTACGTTACAAAATGTCGTACATGGAACGCCCTTCAACGCTGCAATGACGGCCGGTAAGTTATATTTTTGTACATCTTTGAATAAAAAGTACATGCATGTAATACTATCATATTAAAGTCATATTTTCTCCCCTAAAGTCATATTTCCACGTATCCAATATGTTCCACCTATAACATTTTGGAAATCGATGATCTCATATGGAAATAAAAGAAAACTTTGATTTTGATTTGCTAATCCAAGATGGTACTTCACTGATTTGACCATAACTTTGACACAACTAAAATATATCTTGAAAAATTCGCAAGTACAATGTATTTCTATTTGTAGTCATATAATTCTTCCAAATTGCAGGTTAGGAAATAAAATTAACGGCCTGCACAATTATGAGATATTTAGCTGTAATGTTCACGCAAAAAGTTAACTATCAGTCTTGAAAATAAAACCATTATTTTGAGCTGAAATGTGTGCCGTTTTCTAAAACCAACATGGGAACTATACTATATTATAATGCAAAAATGAAATAATAACGAAAACAATATGTCACACTAATGTTTGTAATATTTTCTTCACATTAACTTAAAAAACCTTATATAAGTACATCATCTGGACACAGTTGAGGCCATCTTGAAAATGTTTGGAATTAGGATATCGCTTTTAAATAACCAGAAGCTTTGAGAACATGATAAGGTGACTTTTTGGTGATATATATATATATTAAATTAAAAGATTTTTATTTCGTCCCTGAACCACATTCGGTTAAAGGTATGACAATATATATGAATGTTGGTTCCATATTAATGTTTGGTTAACTTTTTCGTAATAATTATAAATGGAAAGGGAGATAACACTTTCAAAATTATCTCTCTATTGTATTTTGAGCTCTACGCTACAGAAAAGACGGATGTTTATTCCCGAGCCGAATACCTCACCGCACATATTGTAATACAATGTAATGACATTGTTATATTCTCGAAAACTTTTTCCGAGAAATCTACAGAAGAAAAGTTGAATTATCAAAGTAAAAACTGTGAAAATTAAGAAAAATGTAGTTGAAAATCAAAATTAATATTCCTGTTTTTAGATCTAATCTGGAAAATTTTGACCCGCGTATATAACCGGCTATACAGTAACTTCATATGTTTTGTCTTGTAGGTCAGACTTTTCCCAGAGTTTTCCATAGAGCCCATGAAGAAATGTCCGGACTCATGCCTTTGAACTGTTACTGTAGTATGAGAAACTGGCATTCAGACTAGGTACAAAAGTAATTATCCTCGGATGAACAAACTAACCACATTAAAGGGTAAATTATGTATTTTTTAACAAATTGTTAACATGTCATAACGTTCAGAGATTGTACTTAATACTGTAAAAGAAGAATTATTAGCGGTGTGGGCATAAATGTTGAATTATTTCGCTTTTTCAAATTCTTCACAAAAACAAGTGTAAATTTTACGTGTGGATACATTCATTATAGATACACAGATAAGATCTTCACCATTGAAATAAATAAATCTTCAGTAATATCAACATTTGTTGCATTCATGTTATCGCCGTTGTCTAATTTTGTCTGTTTTAGGTTCCGTTATGACAAAATTATTCCAGAAGGCAAATTCACCTTAACATGCAAATTCAACAACAACGTTTTCACCCTGAAAGATTTGTTTCATCCGTAAATAAAAAAAGATCGTCCTGATGTGGTCTTATGTTTTTTTTTTTTTTTTTTTTTTTTTTTTTTTTTGTGTTCTGGATATGATTTCAAAACAGACATTTATCCTATCTTAATTGCAATTTTTTTTTCAGTTTTAATGAATGATCATTGTCAAGAACGAGAACAGATGCAACGCCAAAGTTACTAATGTCGCATAATATTGGATGATATGTCGTAATGATTTCATAGAATTCTTAAACTTCGGAAGATTTTTAGGACGTGTACAGAAAACACCAACACAGCTAGGACATTTTTATAGTGGTATAGCTAAGCATTCTTATCAATATCTTTTGGATTAATGAAGTCATACATGTAGACAAAAAAAACATACATTCTTCATAGACGCTTCTTCATTGAAGTTTCGCATCTACGAAAAATAATAATTTTTTCTGATAAACCAACAAATATTGATCATTATGCTTATAATTTAAGTTAAACATCTCAATCAGTACTAATCAGGCATACATTTTCGTGATTTGTGTCCTTAAGCAATAGAAAAAATGATTTGTGGCGTGCTGATACCTTCCAAATAATTCAGTTCTGTATGTATGACGTCATAATTTTCAATTCTTTTGGTCTATGGGAAAATTAAACTCAAAGATCTAACCAATAGAAATAATTGTAACATATGAATTAAATTATTCAGAAATATCTTCAAAAATATACACTACACAGACTAATTAGTGAAGGGATGTTAAAATTCAATTTGTCACACAATTTGATACAATTTAAAGTGTATCTGTAAACAATTTTTTTTTTTGTTTTTGTTTTGTTTTTTGTTTTCGTGACCATATAACATTTACATTTCACAAAAATCACTGCGCAGTTAGTACACACCTGTCCCCAAGGCACACGAGGACAGTTTTCTACTCATGTATGGATGTACTTACCTTTATATGTATTTCATGTGTACAGATGCGTGTTTTTAAGTCATAACAAGTTATAAATGTTCATCCGCTGTCAGCCAGATTTAATATCACTGATTTGGATTTTAAGACGCACATGTGTTTGGTTTTTTATGTATTTGAATATAAGCTTTATCTAAAAATTGTGCATTATTCATAAGGAACATTAGGAACATTTATGTTTAGCTATATACAACATAATAATAGACATTGAAATTCGTCAGAAGAGGTCTTCTATGCACTCAGAATGACGCTAAAAATTTGACATTTATATCTAATATTTTCAAAAATGGGAGTTTGATCTTTTTGCAGAGCATAACTTTATGTGATAAGCATAGTCAATCAAATATTCAGTTACAGATAGCATCATCCGTATATGGCGGAAAGTATTCGAAACTTCGTGAAATAATGTGCGTGAATCTAAGCATAGTATGCCATAGGTATATAAATCGCACTAAGCACGTTTTCTAGCGTTAACATTGACACATTTTATAAATTGTGAATACCGTTGTAGCAATGATTGTTTGAGGGTAAAATTGTTTGGATACACATGGAATAAATTGAAATATGATATGCTTTATGTATTATACAATTGGATTTTCGAGACATCCTCCGAAAGTCTAATGTCCTCGTCACTTATGGTGTCCGTACATCAAGATATCGGATGTCTATTGATATTAAAGCACCATTATGTTTTTAGGGGTAAAATTAACGTCATAAAGTACCAAATTTTGCTGAATAATAGAGTATATATCCTTATGAAAATAACCGCTAGTGAAAAACTTTTTTTATTTCAAAAGCAACAGAAAACCCCTCGTATAAGAGGGGGTTGTCCGACTACTTGCTACAGAGCATAAACAGAGGTACTAAATGTAAACATGTCGAGTTCGCATGCGCAGGCAGAAAAAAGTGGAATTTCTCAAACAAACTTTGTAATGACGTACACATTTACAAGACAGATTCCGAAATTTGTCTAAAACTCACTGACTACGAGTAAAATAACATAAATGGGCTCGTTGGAACAAAAGTAAGAACGAGTCAAACTGTAATAGTTAAGACGATCTAGCAAACGAAATGAAGAAAATTTCATGAGGAATCCTAATGTACCTCTTTTTGTGAACTTTAAGATAACCAAAAGCGATTGTTTTATAACATCGAAGCGAGCAATTATGTTTAAAAAAAGTTTGTTTGTTTGTTGACGTTTTTACGATCCACAGCTGAAACACTACACTTTTATTGAATTCGAGTTATGCAGTCGAACATTGTAAAATATCACGTAAACCACAAACCTACTGTCGGCTAGGGTTAACTACTAACACGTTTTTTTTTTTTCTCATCTTGATATGTTGGAGCAAATTAGCCACACAAATCGACTGATCAATAGTAACTGAAAAATCCGAATCCCATGAATAAAAAAAACCCGTTATATTTCTCCATGAGGCATGGTTATCTAATAGGCGGATCTGTAATGATTGATAGCATAATAAAAGACGTTATATTAGTATTATTGTTTGTAAGGCAGATATCAGGTTAATGGGATGTATTTAGTTAATGCTATTTTCTATTGTCTATTTTCGGATTAAATATCTTCATGGCAATTTGGTGACTCAAACAGTTTTATAGAGTGTGTTACAAAATATGCAAATCTTTTAATTAAGTATGACAGAGTATCAGTAATGTCTAAAGATAAATTAAAATACTAATAACATAAATCCAACAATATATCATCATTAATAAAATGTTTTTGTTTTGAAAAAAAAAAACCCGAAATAAAAAAACAGAAATAATATTTGAAGTGAAATGAAAGATAAATTCGATAAATCAGTTTTTGGTAGAAATTTAAATCAATTGTTATGTGTTTCTCAATGTTTATATGTTAGGTTGGGTTGCAAAATCCATCCACGCTCCGATTTTTTTCAAATTTTGCTGTTTAAAGGTAATAGTAAATAACTACTGTATTTGTGCTTATTATTTATTTAGTATTTTTAAAGGCATAAAGGGTCTAAAATTATGTTTTCTAACAATACTATGGATATGTGGCAAGGGGACCCCTTGTGATCACTTTTTGAACATATATTTTTTAGTTACTTTTGTTAATAAAAAATACTTCATTATTTTTCATTTTATGCCCCATTTATAATGATATTTACTACAAATTGATTTTTCAAGCAAATTATTTCAATTTTTTGGCAGGGTAAAATTGGGGATATTAGGTTTGCTCAAAATATTTGGCATGTTATCGATATTGTTCACACTTTTACACCATTTTAGAAACATTCTCTAGTTATATTCTTGAAACAGATACATTTTGAAGAAAAGAAATGAAAACCTGGAAAATAGCATTTAATAGACTGAAATGTAGCCAGGAGAATTTTCTAAAAAATCTTTGCCTAATAACTGTAAATTCAAAATTGATCATAGACACCAAAAAAAAACCAACAGTTACAATGTAGGGATATATATTTTTTGTACACGTACATATATACTAAAAAGAGTGAATTTTATTCTTGCATTTTCCCTAACAGTTCAAAAAAGCTAAATATGTTTTTGGGTGTTACAAATCGTTTCTATTTTAATATCAGAAATCAAATATTTATTGGAATGAAATGTATTTCATCAGAAACTCAAACTCAAAATTCAAATTAAGATCACCCATCCCTCTTCTGTAAATAAATAAAAAGTATTTTAAATAAAATTAAATTTAAAAGGATTAAAGAGGGAAACGGAGTTACATTTTATTTAAAATATGTTTAAAGGCCCACTACCTTTCCGAAACGGCTTATAATTTTTTAAATTGGGAATGTAAAACGAAATCGATAATTTTGCAGTTTCGCAAAAGTTATTAACTTACCGTTAATACAACATTCTTTGAAAAAGAATTTTTGAAATTTATGAAATGTCAATTTTCATAACACTTCGTCTTATGTTTTCCGTCGTCCTAAATACAACACGGTAGTTAAATATCACTGTGCCAGACGGCAAAACAGCGAACTGCATCTCCACAGTTATATATTATTCAGGAAATCTTGCATATGTTTGGTGTTATTACTTTAGCCCCTTTCACACATTCAAGGATGTGGCGCCGGATCAACACGGACCATAAATCCGGGACAATCCTTGACAATCCGCCATCACCGTGTTAGTGCCGTGTATGCATCAGGTGACATCCGGGGCCGTCTGGCATGGTAACGCTTGTCCAGGAGAAAAATTTCGCCGGAACTACACGGACTGTCACTGGGACTCCGGATGTTCCCGGATGAACACATTTTTCAATCCGTAATGATCTGGTGCCTCATCCTTGAATATGTGAAAGGGGCTTATCTTAGGCCACCGATATGTACTTTCTTATGTTATTTATGTTTTAGGAAACCTTTAAATTTCGCTTCAAAAAGGTATTGGGCCTTTAATCTAAAAATAATTTCAGAGACACAAAGGCTACAATTTGAATTTTGACCTATCAGGGGAATTTTCGCTACAATAACCACACAGAATGAAAAACTGTTACTAACTTATTCGTCATACCTCATAACACATTTGAATTTAAATCCAAACATGTCTTGATTTCAATCAATCAGAGGCCTCCATTTTGTTGCCATGGCAGCCGCTCTTTTTGAAAGTGATACCATGTTCATCAGCATACCTCGTAACCTCTGAAGCACTGTTTCGTTTTCAGTTTTTCCCAAAAGTGTGAATTTTTTGTAAAAATCATAATTTGAGTCCAAATATTCCGTTAAATATCTAAAAGAATTTCAAATATAAAGTATACAATTTACTATTTAAGAATGCAAAAAGTAAAATATTTAACAAAGGCTTACTTATTTTGGCATGTTTGTGTAGGTAGTTTTAATGAAAACGAATACGTAGAATTTAGGCCTTTTTGGGCCTTTTTAAAATCATAAAAGGAAAAAGTAGTGTCATTTTAAAGGGACAACTAGTATTACTTTCGATATGCAATGTTTCAAGACAATTGGGCTGTGGACAGTTTCTATGAGAATTTTTAATATTAGCTTGAACATCACCTTTATGTTTACTTTAGAGTATTGACAAGATTATGATCTTATATATAATATCGTAATATCGTAAAATGTCGTACATGGAACCCAGTTCAACGCTGCAACGGATAAAATCACCTTTGAAAATAAACATATTATGAATTGAGACTACCTGGACAACATTTAGAATAGAATGAATAGAATAAATCCAAAACGTTGAAAACATTGATTATCTTTTTTTTAAATATATGGTTTTGTGGTGAAAGGATGTATGCGATCTTTTCCATCCAAGTGAAAATATCACTTTTGATATTTTCACTCAATAGTGACCAATCAGAACACAGAATTTATAATATAAATATCGTTTTGGCGGTAATACCTTTTTGAAATATCTAACCAAAAGCAAATTATTACGTGCGTCTTTCCAGTTATTTTATCATTTTAAATTGTTTGAGCATAATTTTGTTCCATTATTAGATTATGTTTTTTCCCTCGAAGTCTGTGTCATATATGCGGAACTAAATTGGTGATATATCTTGACTGATTGAGATATGTTAACTGGTATCAGTTGACCTAGTTTAGACCAGTTACATGTACGTACCTGCTATTCCTGATATATCTTTTTTTCATATCCTGTGGCGTCATCCATTGTTTACAACAGAAGTATAACGTCACTATCCAATGATGGTCAGTTGGATGGGTATCCAACAGTATTACCGTTGGATAGTTAAATATCCAACAGTTCCAATCTAGTGTACTAGGTACTGGCCGCTGGTCGGTGGTTTTCTCCGGGTACTTCGGCTTGCCTCCATCAACATAATCTGGCACGTCCTTACATGACTCTTGCTGTTAATATGATGTTCAAGTAGTAAAACCCAAAACCCACTCCAATTTAGTGATAAATATGAATGATTTGTAGGATTGAGAACAATAAAAGACAATAATTAGGGTTCATTTTGCTGTGGTAGGCTGGTAATTAAAATATACAATACTTTTACAGGTAAAGATATTTTCTCTGACCTATTCTAGACCAACCAGTTCATTCAACTTAAGTTTAATTGGTATCCTTTATAGAAATGGCTGCCTGTAATGAAATATACACTAGTATCTAAGTACATATAAGGTTATCTTTTGTTATGAGGTTTCTGCTTACGCCTATATACATATACATGTATTTTCTCGCCCAGATACGCACTATATATAAGACTTATATGAGAAAAACAAATCTTTTTTGTAGACGCGAAACGTCTATGAAGAAGCGTCTATGAAGAATGTATTTTTTGTCTATGCATAAACCCAAAAGATATTGATAATAATAACTATACCACTAAATATGGCACTAGCTGTGTTGGTTTTTCTTTGCACGTCCGTAAAATCTTCCGAATCGTTTAAGTGTTCAGGAAGAATTCTATGAAAGCATTACGACATTCATCTAATCTGAAGCGACGTAAGTTACTGTGGCGTTACATCTGTTCTCGTTCTTGACAATGATCATTCATTAAAAATGAAAATGGTTTTTGCAATTAAGATTGAATAAATGTCTGTTTTTAATTCATATGCAGAACACAAAAATAATAACACTTAAGACAAAATCAGCTCCATTTTTTTTATTTACGGATGAAACAAATCTTTCAAGGTGAAAACGCTGTTGTTGAATTTGCATGTTTAGGTGAATGTCCATTCTGGAATAATTTTGTTCAAACAGAACCTGAAACAATAAATCAGACAACGAAAAATCAATTAAACAGATTCATTCTATAATGAAAGTATTTATACGTGAAATTTACACATTTTTTAGATTTAAAAAAAAGCGAAAAAATTCAACTTTTATTGCAACACCGCTAATAATTCCTCCTTTACAGTATTAAGAAAATCTCTAAATGGTATGACATGTTAACAATTTGTTAATTTCCCCGTAATTTCACCTTTAAAGTTTGTTCATCCGAGGATAACCACGTTCGTCCCTAGCCAATAGGCGGCCAGTTTCCTATTCTACAGTGACAGTTCAAAGGAAGGATTCTGGACATTTCTTCCCGGGCTCTATGAAAACCTCTGGGGAAAGTCTGACCTATCTGAGCAAAATTTTAATTTGATTCAACTGTTTTAAATTTTCGCAATCTGGCTTTATAATTTCACTTAACCTTGTTCTGTATATTTCTTGGATAAAATGTTCGCGATCAATGCAATGTCATTACATTTTATTACAAGATGAATATGTACGGTGATGGATTATCAAGAAATTTTGAATTTCGACTCGGGAAATAAACAGCCGTTTTTTCTTTAGCGTAGAGCTCAAAATACAATAGAGAAATAATTTTGAAAACGTTATCTGCCTTTCCATCAATACTCATTACGAAAGAAGTAGCTGGACATTAAAGTGGATCCATACAACTGTGAATTCTTTAACCATATGTGTTTTGGACTAAGTAAAAATCTTTTGATTTAATATTTATATAACACTAAAAGCGGTACCTTATCATGTTTTAAACACTTTTGGTTATTGAAAAAGCGATATTCTAATTCTAAATGTTTTCAAGATGGCCTCAATTGTTTCTGATACTTCAGATGACGTATATGTTCAAATGGAATTGTGATTTTTATCAAAGTTTATTGTTTAAGGCAAAAGGAAATATAAATACCAATGTCTTGTCATGGTGTTCAATAAAAGTTCAATAAAAGTCCAGAATTATATTTCAATGTAAGGTAATGGTGTTTTTGTTGAATGTTTATACATATCCATCCATATGCTTAAATGGCAAATGTATAATGTTATTGTAATGCTTTCTATGAAGAACTTCAAGAAATGACTCATTTACGGGCATTGCGAATATGTCATGGAGGTAAGCCTCAAACTGTACAATATGTCGGAGAGAGAACTGTATCAAGGCCCGTCAGTGCCAAGATATGTTCTCTCTCCGACATATTGTACAGTTTGAGGCTTATCTCAACATAAAACGTAGCAGTAATTTGTGTTAATAAAGTAAACTTTTATTTCTAATATAAGCCAGTTTTTTAACCTTTGTCTATTAGCTCAGGTAACTATACCAATGTGCATTCAACCATGACAAATCCGATACAGACAATGACAACATATAATTACCTTTGCATGCGATGAATAGCATTCATGAACGGAATGCATGAAGCATGATTTCGGGTTGGACAACTATCTGTAAATTCATTTTCACCATGTCTGCCAAGAGTGATGGAGGGATATTACTTTCTCAATTTAAGCGATATATTTAGGTCGCTTTAGTAACTTTTATTGCTAAAAAGACATTTCTTTCCAATGTCTGATGTGGTAAAGAAATGACATATGAAACTAGACTTGCAATTTAGGCTTTTGTTTGAAAGCGCCTTGCTAGAATGATCGCACATAACAGTGATTTTTAGGCAAGTTCAAAACAGTCGGTGCCCCCAGAACATTTCATTTCATCAAATTTTATTGACATATTGGTGTTGTATTGTCAATAGGATTGAACAACAGGCTTAGCCTATACACATTCTCTCCTAAGGTGTACCGATGTTTATGGACACAATATATATATATATATATAAATTAATTGAAATGAATTTTTATAACAGACATATAAGGGGTTTGTAAATAAAGGGGAATAACTCTTATAAACTCTCTCATACTTCTTTCACACATATACACAAAATAAGGTATAATTTACACATGTACTTAATTTATAATGTATTATAGTTTGATTTATATTTATAATCTGGAGATTGGTAGTCTAGACCTGAAAGTCCATGTGCAAAGTTGCACAGGTCACTGCTACCAACTCTGTTATTTGAGATATATTTAGATTATAACATTATTTACAGATCGTGATAGTGTTATTAGATAGGTACATGATAAAATACAATTTGTACAATCTTGAAGTCATGCCTAAGCAGGATATAGTGTTTTATATGATTCGGCTAATCTCCATGATTTTCTCAATATTCCGTCATAGTCATGGCATACATTTATACTAATAAGACTATATCTTCAATCTATAACATATACAAGTTAAATCGATGGGATTTACCAATAAAGTTATGTACCTGATTTAATATTTGTCTATTTGTATGTCCATCACAGTCAGGGCAGCCTTGGAGAAATACATTTACATTAATATTGATTATGTCTTCCATAGGAATTAAGAGAGTTAAAGAGGAGTATTCTTGAATTGTTAAATAAAGGACATTCCAGAAAGTAATGTGAGACTGTTTCATGTTCAGTAGAGCAGTTACAAATTGGACTGTCAATAAGATGATCATGATATAAGTCAAAGTTTAGATTACTACAGGAGTTCCTTAGTTGACAGAGGACAATATTGGCTCTCCTGTCACCTTCTGTTTTGAAAATTTGTGTAGATTCACGGTCAGATAGAATATCTTTATTTAAATATATTTTGAACGCTTCAATAGAGGGTATATCAATTAGATCAGGATTAGATATGTTAACTGTGCGACACATAAAAGGGATAAAACTGTCAAAGTAATTATTTGTTCTACATAGTGGTGAGTTAAAAATTCTTTGCTGTCTTAGTGCATAGGGATTTTCATTATTAGTAAATTGGTATTAGAATGTCTTGAAGATATTGTGGTGAGTGTCCATGTAGTATCTTGTATATCATAATGTGTTTGTGTTTATTTCTTCTTTCAGATAATGTTTCCCATCGTAATTCATTATATAGTTTTTTGGTGTGATGTCCCTGATCTTAAAACCTGTAATTATTCTAGCAGCTTCTAATTGTACTGATTCTAGTAAATCCTTTGCTTGCTGTGAGCAATTATCCCATATGATGTCTGCATATTCTAATATTGGTCGAATGAAACCTGTGTATATTTTGATTAAAGATTTTCTATGTATTTTATTTTTAACAAATCGTAGAATACTCAATCTATTATATGCTTTTTTGTATATATTTTGTATGTGTTCTTTCCAAGTGGCATCATCCTGAAGTGTAAGTCCTAGGTGTTGGTGAGATGTTGTGTCTGTGACTTGTTTACCTTGGAAATATAATGGAGGGTGATGAGTGTCCTGTTTTCTTGAGAATAATACTGATTTAGTCTTGTTTGGATTGAAATTGATATCCCAGGTAGTAGCCCAATGTGAAATATTAGTTAAGTCAACATTAAGAATTTGTGCAGCTTGTGCAGGGTTGTTATCAATTATGATATAAAGGGAAGTGTCATCAGCAAAGAGTTTTATATTAGTGTCTTCTGTAGAAGTTATGTCATTAATGAAAAGTAGAAATAGTAGTGGCCCAAGGACCGATCCCTGGGGTACTCCTGCTTTAACATTTCTAAATTGTGAAAAATAACCTTCAGTGTTTACTCTTTGCATTCTGTCAGAGAGATAATTTTCAAACCAAAGAAGAAGATTTCCGTTGATACCATATGATTTTAGTTTAAATAGAAGACCTTTATGCCAAACCCGGTCAAAAGCTTTGCTTATATCACAAAATACAAATCTGAGTTCTTTTCCTTTATCCATATTACTGACAATTTCATGATAAAATAAACAAAAGTTGGTTAACTGTACGAATCACCAGGTGTAAAGCCAGACTGGTTTCATTTGTAATTAACTTCATTTTTTTTGGGACCAGAAAGTTTATATAAAATAGTTAAATATAATTTTCTCTCTAGTGAGTTTACTGAAGCATATGAGGTGATAGAGATTGGTCTATAGTTTGTTACTGTCGTTAGTAGAACCATTCCACTTATATATAGCATTAAACATTTGTTCTTTTCCAGTTAGTTGGGTATTATTCCAGATTGTAGGGTCTTATTAAATAGCAGTGTGAGTGGTAGTGTTAGAGACGTTTGGGAGTTTTTTTCACAATTCTAGGGATTTTTACATCAGGACCAGGAGGTGTTATTGGAATAAGGATTTTAAGTTGGTCATGCAACATCCTTGCTGAGTGATGTGGATATCAGACAGTGAGTTAGGTGGATTAGGTTGTGGAGTTTGCGGAAGCTCTATGTCAGGAGTTGAGGTGGCAATGTTAGTGAAATGTTTATTAAGAAGTTCAGCTTTATCAACAGGGTGATGGATTAATTGATTAATCTGATTTTAGTGGAGGAATGGAAGAGGATTTATTAGATATTTTTGTGATAGACCTTGCTATCTTCCACCATTTGTCCAGAGAAATATTATTATCATCCAGGGATTTTTTCAAGATTTTCAATATATTTCAACTTTGCATCACGAATAAGGTCAATAGTTTCATTTCTTATAACTCGAAACCGTTCCCAGTAGTGAGGATTATTTGTTGTTTTTGCTTTACGGTGAATTCTCTGTCGTTGTCTCATTTTTAATCGAATTGTGTTATTCATCCATGGTTTTATCATTTGGTCTTATAGTAATTGTTTTGGAAGGAATGAATCTATTGACCTGGCTCATTAATTGCATCAATTAATGGACTCATTATAAGTATTAGAATCTTGGATTAATGATAGGTTTAACCAATCTATATTACACAATGCATTATTAATTCCATCAAAATTAGCTTCATCATAATTTAGTATATTTTTTTATAACTTACTTTTTTATAAACAGAGTAGGAAATTGATGCATGAACTGAAGAGTGATCACTACAAAATTGGTGGAGACACAAAAGTATCTTTAATAATGCTTTGATTATTAGTAAATATAAAGTCAATGGATGTGGCACTTTCAAGTGTTATTCTTGTTGGTTCATTAATAAGGCTAACTAAATTTTGCTTAGTAAGAAGTCTTGATAAATGGTCATTTAAGGGTACATTTAAACATATCAATATTAATATCACCTGTCTAGTACCACATCCATTGATGTATCAGTAGCTTTAGTCAAAGTATCGTCTAAACGATTCCAGTACTCAACATTACTCTCTGGTCTGTATAGGCAGCCTAGAAGAAAAAACATGGTTATCAACTAAAACTTCAGACCAAATAAGTTCTATATCATCTCTTTCTAAATCCAATCTTCTATTCAAAACAACATTATTTTTTACTATAAATTATAAAAACACCACCTCCAGGTCCAGTAGTTCTGTCTTTCCTGAGAGGAGAAGAGTCAAAACAATGCATCTGAATATCTAAATTAGTTATAGATGTGTTTAAATGAGATTCTGTGATGCATATAATATCGCTATCCTCAAATTCTGTTTCTACCAAGGCTGTCTTGTTTCTAAGGGACCTAACATTTAATTGAACTACCCCCAGCCCCCAGAACATTAATTGAATTCAGAGGATTTAAAATTTCGACTTCTCAAGGGACAATTTTGGATTTATATATACCATGTGCAATTTCATTCAACAAGCCAATGGGATTTAGGTGAAATTCTGAAATATGCATTTCGTTGAATTGTATTTTTACATTCTAGTGTAGTTTTCATGTTTGTTTTAGAAAGCGGCACAGATTTGAGCTCAAAACAATGGTTTAATTTTGAAGATAGATATGAAACTTACTACTTGAATAATACCGCTAAATATGTATGAAAGAGTGAAAGCAGATGATTTCATTTCTGAACATGCAATTCGGAAGAAATATGTGACTGGTAAAAGTGGTGCATTGTACTTTTGAGATACCTCAATTTTCAAGATAAATTTTAGTTGTGCCAAAGTTATGGTCAAATCAGTGATATACCACTTGAATTGGCAAATGAAAGTTTTCTTCCATTACCAGATGTGATCACTGATTTCCAAAACTTAATGACTTTAATATGATAGTATTGCATGCATGAACTTTTTATTCTGATATGTACAACAATATAACTAACCGGCCGTCATTGCAGCGTTCAACGCCGTTCCATGTACAACATTTTGTACTGTAGCTGACACCACAGCTAGGGTTATCATCAGAATTATAACCTTCAGCATCATTGTCTCCTTAGTTAGGCTGCAATATAAAACAATTAACTCACTATCCACTCACCAGAATACTGATAGTCAATTATTCTTCATCAAACGCTCGGGTTTCTAAAATCCAACAACATACAATGTAATTTTCTTTACATAGATAGGCATACATGTATTACATTTATTTTCATGGTCTTAGCGAAATTGAGAAAAAACTATTCCAGCAAAAATAACGGATTTTACAATATCGCATGTTGTGGACAGTTGTATAATACAATACTGTAAGTTTATTTCATATGTTGATATTACAGATAGGAATATTCCACCTGAAGGTCACAAAATTAGAGTTGCAAACCTCGAGGCTTGCCGAGAGTTTTACAACTTTTAGTGTTGTCCAGATTAAAATATCCCTATCCTATACATTCACATGTGAAAGAGTATTTATCCTTCATTACTCGACGATGTATTGCAATTTTACTACTATAATTATCCGCCAGTTTGAAATAAATTCGAAACAAAACCGCGCCTGCCAGTCATTTCGCTATACATTACAATTGCGTGTTAGTTTCAACGAAAATCTCAGAGTTCGTATCTTTAAAAGAAAACAGTCTAGTTTCTGTAAAAAAATACAAAATTGTACTGACAGC
Source organism: Argopecten irradians (assembly GCF_041381155.1). Classification (NCBI taxonomy): domain Eukaryota; kingdom Metazoa; phylum Mollusca; class Bivalvia; order Pectinida; family Pectinidae; genus Argopecten; species Argopecten irradians. The sequence continues at coordinate 37,043,782 of NC_091144.1, forward strand.
ATAGTTTTGACGTCATGAGGCTATGCTGCATGAGTAGCCATGCAATTTACAACCTCAGGCAACATAAGTGTGTTGCCCGAGAACAGCCAGTATTGCGCATGTAGATATGAGAGAAAAAAATATAGTACATTTAGATTTATAGAAAAGGATTTCGTAGTAAATTGAACGGTGGGAACGATGTGATGCAAGTTTCGTACCGACACCAACTTAAAAAAGTCAAATTTATGCGACAGGTACTTTCATTATAAAAAAAATCAGAAGCTATTTTGATGAATTAGACATGATATCTTGAAATATTTTAGTAACTTTTATTATTTAAAGAAAAAATAAATGATTTTCAGTCAATGATATGCTAAATATACCCAAAACTCCATTTCAGAAACCAATGTTTGCTAGGATAAGATTACTTAGTATAATGAAATGACCATACGTACCGTTTTCCCGTCACTCTTGACATCTGTAACACAGTTTACTACATTTATATCTTTATCTGATATAATTAAAACAATTTATTTTGAAATGATGATCGATCGTTAAATAAATTAAGCTAACGTGATACTGCCGTTGATATGTGCAACGTTCCTGATAATTACAAAAAAAATGAAATATGTTTTGCAATGATAGTAGATCGTTAATTAGACGTATGCGCTTAGAAAATATTTTTAGTAACGAATTTCTCAAAGTGGGAAGTAATCTACTAAAACAATCGATCAATGCATACGGTCGTTTATTTTGCTTAGTCTTAACAGAAAAGATATATTTATGCATAATAGAATTGAGGTTTACAAGACAGATTATGATAATGATAATTTGACATAGAGTCTGTAAATAAACTAAGTAAGGCGATGGAACCGAGAGATTTCGGTATATGATCTGTGTTATGTTATGAGAATCAGTGTTGATATCAATAAGGAAATTAATAATGAATGCTTTTTATTTCGGCGTAAATACAAAGTCAATGTTATAGTGATTTCTCACATGATACGGCTTATAATTTTACCATTCGATCGGCATAATTACGAAATATATTTTGGTAATAATAGTGATTTATTGTAGAATTCGGCTTATAAGATAGCGTTCTGTTTTTGGCATAATTTCCATTAAAATTTTTATAGTGACCGTTATGTAGAAGTCTTTCGGGGGGGGGGGATCGGCTTATAAGATAGCGTTAAAGGCTGTTTTTGGCATATCACATAGTCATGAGTGTAAGAATCTATTAAATAACTTTAATTAATATAAATATCATCAAAAACTTTAAATTTGTGAAACATGAGAAGATTCGGCTTCATATAATGTTTAATCAGTTTGTTACATGTCATTGTATATTAATGCAATTACCGGGTACAAACACAGTTTTCACTCTTATAAATGCCAAATCTTTAGGTTACAACAGCAGATAGTGTCAATAGTATTTTTCGTTATAATTTGGTTTTGTTTGATTTAACATCCATATAACAGCCATAATTTTAAAGACGGATTTAGTTGGTAGCCGGATTTTACTCACCGAAGGAATGGCCAAACTGGCAAACCTTGATGGAGCCTTAGCGTTTGTGGTAATTTTCGTCGGAACCTCTTAACCATGTGAGACAATTAAAATTAGCTTCGTCTAACTTTTAAACCAGGGTGATTATAGAATACTGCCGATTCTCTTTTTGAAAATTGGAAATTAATATTTTATTTATTTTTATTAAATTGTTAAGAGGGAGGGTGATGATAAGTTTAGTATTGACAGGAAGCTAATAACTTTTGCGACTCAACAAAATTATCAATCTCGTTTTACATTACCATTTTAAAAATAAAAAGCCGTTTCGGTCAAGAAGTGGGTCTTTAATGATGTTGTTTTGTGTAATGTTCCTATTAAAATGCAAATAACTTAGGAAAAACCCAACACATAAAGATTGATTTAAGTAATAAAAACCTGCTAAATTTTCAATGTCTTACAAACGATCTGTCAGAGATACGTTAAAATTTTCCAAGTGATTTAACACAGAGAGAAAGGTTTAAATATATACATTTTCTCCCTCGATACAGATACAAATATATTCTCCTAGACAGTGCCTGCTATAACATATTTTTAATTTTTTATTATTTATTATTCGAAAGATTTCATTGTATGACATTAAGTTATGTACTCATAAGAAGAGTTACTTGTAGTTTGTGTGACATCGATTTCGCTAGCCAAGGGTATTCAGTACAATACACTCCCTGCTTCAATAAGAATACCGTGCTAAAGTTTGATTTACAATGCAATGATTCATATAATTTGTTTATATTTAACCTTATACATGTATCCTGTGTTTATATATTATCTTTTCTTACTTTGGAAGCAAATAAAACTACCTCGGATCATTGTCACTGGAGATTTTGTTTCTATATTCTCGAATTCCATACATATGTTCTATATTGCATAATTTAGTTTTTACAACTAATTTGCACATATAATTGACATACACATGATATACATACAGGATGCTACATAACTCATAAAAGGGAGAATGGACATTATGTATGTCATCATAGCTCCTAGTTATGTACGTTTTATTATAACGTCTAACGGCGGTTGAATTTAAACGTAAAGTGAAGAGGTGAAAATATCAATAACTGAGCTGTAAGATATTTCACCACTTTCTTTTTGCATTCAATTTTTGATTGGACACCTTCAAACATAAATAATAACAATAATAGCTGTAACACTGAAATTATCTTTATATTATTTTACTGACGGGTGATACATCATTTCCATGATATTTTTCAACAATCGCTTACGTCCTGTTGGATGTTCTTTTCCACTAAGTCTATCTTGTCTATATTATTGACATCTGTAACAAACAAATTCGAACAAAACAATATAATATCATTAAGCAAACAGCTACGTTTTATAGTTTCAACATCACTTTAATACTGTACATAGTTACAAATTTTCGTACTAACCATCTGAAAAGAAATACACCCATCAAGTTCTACTAATTTTAAGCCACACTTCGTAGGAAAAATCAGTTTGGGAAATGATATATAAATAATAAATGGTAACACTATCAAATATAATTTAATAAAAAATTCAGTAATTAATACATTTCTGTAAATCAATTTAACTAATATCGCGTTTTCAGTTAATCGTGATCAATTCCTAATTTAAGCTTAATAAACAATCGCATCTGGTTCCAATTTCTGGAAAATAATGCAGACTTAAGACAAAACTTAAGTTTATTTTCCTCGTGTAACTAAAATAAAATATTTTGACTTAAGTCAGTTTTACGGGAAGTCGGCCCCTTTTTTTTATCTTAATATTTATGTAATTGATATTTTACATAGTGTTTAATTTAAAATCAGTATAAAGATTTTTCCTTTTTCTTCTTTTTTTCTGTGTAATCTTTATTTTCGCGGCAACACTATTGAATTCCGCGTTTGAATCTGCTTAGCCTTACCACAGATTTAAAACGCGCAAAAAAAATAAAAAAAAAAAAAAAAAAAAAATAACAGAAATATTCATTTTTTTTTTTGCGCGCGCGTCCAAAATCTGTGCCTCTTCTTTACATTTGAAACTTTTTCGTGGCTATTTATTATCGGGATTTCTCTCTGGTTTCGAAGTACGCAAAATTAAATCGCACGCGGAAATAAATTGGATGACGTCTTTATCATTTAGGCGTACTATTAAATTACCTTTTGATGTGTGTTGACTGTAAACCCGTCGTCTATATAATCACTGCTCATCCCGAACCGTAATTACTAAATCCACAGTAACACTTCAATGGCATCATATTTGGCATAGTCCTAGGGGCGTTGAAACCTCCGCTAATCATTTGATCTAATTAAAAGCAGTTATATTGAAAATTAATTACAGAAAAAGTAAAAAGCGAAAAATAGAACTTTGAATTATCTTGCATATAGTTGAACTCTGTTAAACTGAACTCATTTATTTCGATGACCGTGTTTACTTCGAAATATATATTTTGACCTATCAGTTTGACTTAACATGATATCGTTCAGAATAACTCAAGAATTATTACTCTGCATATCGTCTAAAATTATTGATAATTCTTAGTGCGGACTGGACACTTTATCAACTCAAAGACGGTGATAATGCTGTGTTCTTTTTTTTTTTTTTTTATGATTTTCAAAGGTTTTGATAAAAAATAATATAACACACTGATGCCTCCAGTCGCCATTGCAGCATTGAATGGGTTAGCCTGGGCGATCGTTTGTATCTTGGCTGATACTATAGCCAGGGTAACCATCAGAACTACAAATTTCAGCATCATTTTCCTCTGTACGTTACTGAGATATCTGGGGAAATATAAAAGTAAATATTACATAGGCAATATATCTTCATATGGGTTTCATGTGAACTGTTTGAACGTGAAAATGTTTGAAATGAATTTCAAGTGAAAAAATTCACATTATCCACCTGATATCCAGCGATTTTGTCCATGTAATAGTTTTGCATATGTCACTAGTTTAATATCCGGTATAACCTGGAGCGATTTTCATTGGTTGGAAATTCATTCTGAGATCATGACAGAAACAATAAAATGACGCCAAGGAAATGATGTGACGTAAGGACAAAAAGACCGACTCTGTTGGATTTTCGCAAAATATTTTGACGTGAGATTCTTCGAAATGTAGGTTGTTTTAGTTGCGTGATAAAATGAATCTTAAATGAGCATTCTTTTCATATAATTTTTGTTTTGAAAACTTGTTTCGTCGTTTTAATTAATACGAAAACTTCTTAGACTCGTTTCTCATATGAAATGAACGCTTATTAAAGATTCTATATATATTGACTTTATTTACGTCAATGAATTATGATTGGTGTTAAAGAGTTGCGGATTTCAGTGAAAACGGGAATATACTGACATGTACAGTAACAACATTTTATCATGTCGAACTTACCTTCATGGAATCAATGGTGATGTCTGTGACACAAGTTAGGGAGAAAACTGGTATTTATACCTTTAATGATTATAATTAAAGTCAGCTATTAAACCCATTGGTGATTAATCGTTAATTAGACCTTGGAAATTCAGTAGTTGTTTTGTTCAGATCTATCATCATTTTATTTTACTCTATTGCCTTCCAAATTGATACGCAATGAAAATAACCTTTGAAATTAAGCAGTTGATTTTTTTTAAATCTGTCAAAATTGCATTTGTGTTTGATATGTTTATCTTGCGCTTCACAATGTTACGCAATTAAATTAGACCTTGGGAATTAAGCAGATGGATTTGTTCAGATCTGTTATTTTTTTTATTTGGCAATCTTTCGATTCCAAAATTATACGCAAAGAAATTATACCTTGGAAACTAAGTTGTGGGTTTGTTCAGATATGTCATTTTTTTTCTTTTATTTGTCTGTCTTGCGCTTCTAAATATTTACAAAATAAAAAATACTAAATAATAAAACAAGGTATAATAACAAAATATAAATATAATTTTCTGTAATTTCTTCATCGTATCTAAAAGTGTTTTGAATTTTGTTTTGCAGCTCGGTTTCTTTTGTATATTAGAACACCTTCGTGATTTGGTCTGATTTTGGTAAGGAACCACAATTATTGTAAAACTGTTGTTTTTGAAAGAATAAAAACTCATAAGATTTTTATGTTAAATACAGTCTCCAGATAAAAAATGCAAAAGGCTAAGGAACCGAGAGTTTTTAGTATATGATAAATTTTATACTATAACTAACAGGTTTATTGAAAATAAGGAAACGAATAATGAATGATTCTTTTACAACTTAATTACAGTGACAACTTTATGGTGATGTATTGTAGAATTCGGCTGATAATTTATATATCCATAATGATAGTTCATGTCTAACAGAGCACACAATATTGTGAAATAATTGAAGATGTCAGGATAACAATATTTCCAAAATTAAACTAGGTTAATTAAAAGCAAATACCTCATTCAGCTATTCAAATACCTAACAAACAAAATTGTCAATGTAACATATATGATCATTATTGGATCCATATTTAAAAACAAAAATGCATTTGAAAGCTAGCTAACGATGTTTGCAGATCCTAGAAAGTGTTCTCATGTAAAATTTGCCATTTAGCCAGACATATATTTCTTAATGACGACGCTGTGTCAAAACGTCATGACGACGCCCAGAACGACGTCAAAATACATGTTAACATATCACTACACCAAGGGGAGTTATTTCACCAATTGCCTTTTTTTTGTTTGGTAAGGTTATAAAGTGTCAGTCGCGAGCAAATGGAATATTTCATGTTTTGCATATTAATTCTGTTTTATTCGGGTTTAATAAGACTAAATTCGTAAAACTAAATGTATTTGTTCAATCAGCAAATTTAATTACTTTTATCATTAGTAAAGCAGGAAATACTTCATATTCGTGCAAAAAAAGGCTTAATTTACATTTTTTATTAGTTTAACGTCCTATTAACAGCCACAGGCATTTAAGGACGTGCCAGATTTGTTGGCGGACGAAGGCCGGGGAACCTGGGAAAAATACCGACCAGCAACTACCCAAACATGAGATTCGAACTCTTAGGTGGGAGTACTGATGGTAGTATGTAGAGACATCTTAACCAATCTGCCACTGTGCCATTTTCATGTCTATAGATTACACCAACTTCAGAGCTATTCATCAATCATTTTTATAATTATCGTCATATTTCATTTTATTTCATTCTTTCCATGTCTTTATAACGAATTATAAACAACATAGATCTATTGATTAATAACCAACGGTTGGGTTTGGTTTTATTAGTGTATTAACAGCCAGAATCATTTAAGGACATACCATGTTTAGTCGGTGGAGGAAAGTCGGAGTACACGGAGAAAAACCACTGACCAACTGTCAGTACTTGACAACTGCCCCACACAGGATTCGAACTTACATTCCAGAGATAAAGGGCCTCTAGCAATGTCGGGATATGTTAATCACTCGGACACCGCGACCAACACAACCACAACTAAAACAAGTAATATATAAATTGCGCGACACTTATCAATAAATTCTTATTTTGCAACTGTTTCCGAAAATCGAAAATGACACAAGAATGTAACCATTTCTAATACAAAGTCTGATATTTATATAAATTGATGAATTACGTTCTTCGTAAGCTATTATGGCATAATATTTTCATTTAATTATTTAACGTTGCATATAAAATAAAAAACATTTGAGTAGATTTACTTGCTATTCTTGAAAATCGCCATCGCACATTTGGCCGAATCATATGTTGGACAGTTACCAGATATGCAGGTATGTGGATGTGTAAGTAACTTAATAATGAAGTAGAACACTTGATTTATATATTGTATTATGCTTATATGCTAAAAAGCGTTATATAAATAAAAGATTCAAAAAATTAAAATTTCTAAAAAAAACTTTTGATAGTTTCAATATTCATTAGCGTGTTATGGGGCGCTATTTCTGACAATAGATCTCAACAATAACACGTGTTGTTGATATGCATAAGTAATGTAATCAAGGCACAAAAACACAATAAAGACAGTTTTGCATAAAAAGGATTCATTACCCTAATCTCATTTGCGATACATCATCATTGCGATATAATTGGATTTAATTTTACGAGATTAAGGTATAAATAAAGAAATCGTTTATCTGTGACGTTAAAACAGACTTCTAGAGCGACTAAACGGTACGTAATACATAGTAAATTTTGATTACATATGTATCCTTATTACTTATCAATTATATTTTACTATAAATTATCTGCTGTGTCACATATATCACGAGTGACTCCGAGACTTGAAGTTTATGTGATAAACTATTGCTATACAATACATCTTCATTAAGACATCTTACTTTACTTGATAAGAAACCTAGCTACTTTGTACATAATCTGGGTCTCTAGCTACTATTTCGTGTGAGACAATAACTTCGTTATCGGTCGATATTATTATTGTTACAAGTTGTGAAAACTCCGATTACAGATTTGAAATATTTGTGCAGACATATTTCAATATCAACGGGAAGTTAAAGGAAGTATGAGATATCATTATACACTAATGATGTAAAAGACATATGCTTGATATTTCAAATAAAGATTCGCTTATCTCTGTTTAGAATTAAAGGGTCAATTCAGTCTAAGAGTGGATGGAGATTTGCACATATATATCGGAAACAAACCTGTTCTAATGGCAGAACAGTTGGTATTATTGTTATATGTCAACAAAGCTCACTCGTTATCCACTAGTGGTCGGAGGTCTTATATATAGAGAACAACCAACTTAATAATTTTACATAGACCACACTGTTAAACTTTGTTAAAGTTTTGTACTGTATTATTAAAACAAAGGAATATTAGTTAGCTATTGTGTTCTATAATTAAAGTCTAGGTTCTCATATAACACAAGATAGAAAAAAAAGTTTGTGTCCTTCTGCTCAAACTCCAACCAGGGTAGCTTTATTGAAATCAGGCGCATTTTGCACTAAAAATCCTGAAATTCTAATGTTTTTACCTATTCATTATCAAAGTTGATATTTTGAACCTAATTCTCAATATGAATTTCCAAATTCATATCATGGTTATCTAGGAATAATTACCTGTCAGAAAACATTTTTACTTTTGAAATTCATAATTAGCCAGCCAATCAGCGGCCGGGTTAAAATTCTATCCTGGGCTCAATCTTGTATACACAGGGGCCATTTCGAAGGTCTTTTTCCGCTAGTTGGTCGGAGGTCATGTATGCCGAACCCTGGCAAGTGACAGTGGAGTCAGTCAGATTTTGTCTAGAACTACTCAAACCGCTCTTACAGTAGTGTGTTGAGATAATAGGTGCATGCTCTTGTCTGAAAAACTATCCAATTCACTCATCTCCTCGGTGGTATTTAATTTCTTGAACTACGTGACATCGGCTCGGGTATGAGTACAGCGTACATATTGAACCTGCTTAATCGTATTGCTTTATATACGATATGGAATTTCAAAGTTATCAATTAAAATATTTAACAATGTCGTGGAATTTGCCGATGGTTTTTGTTACATGTTTTATAAGGACTGTCGAACAATATATTTATGCCATATTTTGCTTAGTGGTTATGTAACAGAATTAGCCTTATATTACTGAATTGTCCCTTTAAGTAATTTCGTTTTATTTTTGTTTTATGTTATAATCAAGCAAAAACAAATCCAATACAGAAAACGAAGATATTCATAAAACATCCTGTATGTTTTCTAGATGTTATCCTCAAGATTTGCTGATGCAATATTTCAACGTGGCAGTTTGTAGTGGCGGTTCGGGTAGAAACTATGATTAATAGTAAAATGGTTTTTAATGGTTATATGAAATGTACGTTTACTTTAGACTGTTGACAATGTTATGATCTACTTTAAGCTGCTTTCCTACAACCATACAAGATATAATGATGCTGAAAGTTATAATTCTGATGGTAACCCTAGCTGTGGTGTCAGCTATGGTACAAACTGTCGTACATGGAAACTCGTTCAATTCAGCAACCGGTAAGTTATATTTTGTACATCTCTGAATGAAAAATACCTGCATGAAATACTATCATATTAAAGTCATATTTTCTCATCTGAAAATTAACCTTTTTAAAATATCAAACCAAACAATTTTTTTAGTTTTTATTGTTTGAGCATTAAAGATGCTCCACCACCGACAGAGCATCAATGATATTCATCATTTAAACAATAATTTGTGTTTTATCGTGTACATATTTGTCTAATTAAAACAAAAAATAGTGTAAAAGAATTCTTTTGCCTTTGGTGCATGCGCAATCAGTACTTATACTAAATAGGATAGAGTGCCACGGATTTTTTTCGGAATGCAATCAATTATTTTTCATATTTTTAACTTGAAGTAAAATTAGAAGCTACAACTTTTAATCGGTGGCAATGGTGTAAAATAAATGACTTTTGTAACTGAAGAAAAATACTAAATAGTCCGCACCTGTTTTCGATAGTGGAAAAATACCATTTGTCAGCGGCGGAGCATCTTTAATGTGTTACATTATCTAAGTTAATGTTCTTCGCGCGGAAATAGCGACCTAAAAAAAGTTAAAACGTACAATTCCAATAATTTTCCAAAAATGATACATTATACATGCTTATTACTCGTGACAACTATCAACGTTTGACGTAGTCATTGCTATAGTAACGTCATACATAAAGTGTAGTAAGCGTAGTCATATTTCAGCGCAAACTGTAGGGTGCAACAACCGCTGAAATACGGTTACCGCGAAAACACGTACGTGTGCAGTAATGCGCCTGAGATGTTTTCGTGAAGTTGGAGGTCTGTTTTACATTTTACTAAAGACTACAACAGAAATCCATTGAACGAAGTAACTATAATGTCGTATAGCCGGTTATTTTCGCGGGGATGATATTTTCACGATTTCTTGGGACATTGCTATGATCGTGAATTTTTTTCCGCAGAATAATAACAAATATTTGAATCATATATATCCTTGAAGACAGATCGCTAAAATTTACAACCGTTAAAATTATTTTTTAGATCAAATCGCGAAAATTTTATCCCGCGAAAATAAACGACTATACAGTAACATCCAATACATTTTTTTCGGAAGGTTTCCATGCACCACGATTTGGAATGTCTGGACTCATGCCTTTGAACTGTTACTGTAGTATGGAAAACTATGATGGCTAGGAACGACCCTGATTATCCTCGGATGAACAAACTGCACACATTAATAGGTAAGTTACGGGGAAATTAACAAAAACATACATGTATTTCAGTTTTTATCTTCACGTTTCTAGCTACAAAATAACTTGAGGGATACATGTTATTATATATCATTATCATAGATCAGAAATCTTATAGATATCGAGAAATAATATAATAGGTAAATGTCCTAATTTAGTAGAATACTTATCAAATGTAGTTGTATGCTTGCAGGAAAAGCTTGGGCTGTTTGTATGTTAATAAACAGTCTATGCAATCTTTTAAAAAATTAGTTTATTTACTCATACGAGACATTTACCTACTTATTAAATTTACACATCTAACTCGACTGTCAGTATGCATGATGAATTACAAATACGTATTATTGATGACAACAAAAAGTTATATTAAAATTGAAATATGAATGTATACACTGAAGCATGGTCGTACAATTTTAGAGATAATTGTTTTTTAAATACTGTAATTTATCGTGCAATTTTAATATCCACAAAAAAACCATGTAAACTTCACGCTTGAATACTTCCATTATAGATACACACAGATAAAATGGTTACAAACGAATATATATTTATATATATCTCCAGTAATATTAACATTGGTTGAATAGATTTTATCGCCATTGTCTATCTTTTCTGTTTCAGGTTATGCTAATTTATTTTAAACTAAAATTATTCCAGAAGTGAAATTCGCCTAGAAATGCGATTTCAACAACAACTTCTTCACCCTGAAAACTTTGTTTCATCCGCAAATAAAACATGTGATGTGGTCTAGTGTTTTGTTATGTATCTACTGCTGATGTTTTGCAACAAACATTTTCAAATTGGACTCAAGGAAACAGTGTTACCTGTTCTTCATGAGTAATCGTACATACACTTACCTGCTTATTTTTTAAAGATTTCTTGGATATGAGAATGAACATTTTTAAACATCAAATAATTCATAACAAGTTCTAAATGTTCGTCTGCTATATTTATTATCACTGATTTGGGTTTTTAGACGCACATGAATTCGGTTTTGATGTATTTGAATATATGCTTGTTATCTAAAACGTGTAGATAATATATTAGGAACATTTATCTGCAGCCATATACAACATAATAATGGACATTGAAATTAGTCAGAAGTGATTTTCTGGGCAATAAGAATGACATTAAAAATTGACATTCATATCTAATATTTTCAAAAGTAAGGAGCTCGACCTCTCCGTATAGTATAACTTTATGTAATAAGATTTAGCATATCAAATCAAAAATTCAGCGGCTGCTATGTAGCATAACCGTTTATCCGTATATTGCGAAAAGTATTAAAAATTGTCATAACAGAATGTGTGCTTATCTAAGCAGAGTATACCATAGGTATAGAAATCTATAGCTCTCTAGCGTTATAAATGACACAATCTCATTAAAATTCGATGTTCATTTTCTATTCCGTACACTCCGTATGAACGATGTACGGATGCATAAAGAACATCGAATTTTAAATAGATTGTCAATGACACATTTGATGAATTGGGAATATCGTTGTAACTATGACTGTTTGAGGGTAAAATTGTTTGGATACATATGAAATAAAAAGAAATATAATGTGCCTAATGCGTAATGTGTGATACAATTGCGTACTTCATGTCGGGTAAGATTATCAGATGTCTAAAGATATCAAAGTCCCATTGGGTGGAGGTTAAATTATCATCATAAAGTACCAAACTTTGCTGAATGATAGAGCATATATCCTTATGAAAATCCGCTAATGAAAAAACGCCCAACGCTTTTAAAAAAAAACATCAGAAAACCCCTCGTATAAGAGGGATTTCCGACTACTTGCCACAAAGCAAAAACAGAGCTACAAAATATGAACATATCGAGTTCGCATGCGCAGGCAGAAAAAAAGAGGGAATCTCCCTAACAAACTTCGTAAAGTCGTACACATGTACATGACATATTCTGAAATTAGCCTAAAACTCACTGAATACTAGTAAGATAACACAAATAGGCTCGTTGGAACAGAAGTAAGAACGAGTCAAACTCTGATAGTGACGACGATATAGTTATCGATTTAAAAAAGTTGCTCGATCTCTGGTAAGCACTTCTATTCGACTTCACGCTTTCTTGAAAATTTACATAGAAATCAAACACGTGTTTGTATATTGTTTCCTGAAGAGGCCTCCCACGGGCTGACTCGACAAATCTTGTAAACAAATAAAAGTTAACAAATGTACACGTCAGGTAGTTTGCACTAAAGGTAGAAAAACAGATAAGTACAGCTGGATATTATGATTTTATTGCATTTTATAATGTTATATGGATGTATATTCCATCAGAATAGATATATCATGTACACTGTATACACAGGGACTTTACTTGAACATATTTACATTCCATGTTGCATTCGCCTATATAACAGTAGTATACCAAATTGTAGTATATGAGAGTATGTCTGCAATTTACAGTGATGAGGTCTCTGTGTAGGAATACAAACAATGTAAACAAACATGGCCGCCAGTAAACAATAAACAAAGCTAGTAGCCTATCATCACATAGGATTTGAATTCGAAATAATTAAACTTTAAATTCAATATTAGGTTTGTGAAGTTCAGTTCAGAAAACTGATGAAAAATTCGAGCATCCTACCTCAGTGAAGGCGTTGCTTGAAATTAAGCTCATAAAACAAGTATAAATGATTTAAAATCCTGCTTTAAATATGGGAAAAAAGCATATGCTAATGGACAGATGATACCATTCATTGAATATGACCTAATTTATGCACGTGACCTAGCCAATTTTACCCTAGAATGTAATCATCTTCAACATATCATGTCAAGATCCTTATGAAGTACTAAACATCAATTTCAAGCTATCAAATCTCTGAAAAATCCTAGTTTTCAGCAAAAATATTTAAGTTGTCAATGCTAAAATAGAATAAATGCTTAACTAGGTCACTGTGACCTACTTTTTGAATTTTTCATTAGTTTTCTGAACTGAACTTCACAAACCCAATACTTAAAGGCAAAACCTGCATTTTTTTTTATCTATATTCAAATTTTCAATTAATTATGACTTAAATAATGAAAATGTGAATTTTTACCATTTGACCTCTGAAATTACCACGAGCGCAGAAAAAATCGGATATTCTGAAAAGCATACAATATGCACCTGACCCTAATGCATCTTCATGCGAAATATTTTACTTATCACTGAGTGGTCGTCCAAAGTGATACCCCTCCTTCGTTAAAAACGATTTTTGTCCACTGAAAGATAATTTTGTTTAACAAATTTTATTTTTGTCATTACGGAAATGAAGTTATTATAAAAAACATTTTTTGTAGGAAGATAGCGATTTTTCTACGACAGAAATCAAAATCAATTTTGTGAACACAAAATTAAATTTCGAACACAAAATTAAATTGTGAACACAAATTGAACATTGTCTACAAAATTGATTTCGTCATGACTTTTGTCCACTGAAAAATTGTTTCTATAACAAACTTATTTTTGTAATATTTTATGAAATTTGTTAATCTAAACTCATTTTTGTTGAACAAAATTCATTTTTGTCCACACAAAATTGGATTTCGTGTACAAAATCACAAATGTCCCATTTGGCGCCCTGTAGTTTGTTTTTACGACTCATTCCTGAAGCTCTACGCTTTTATTGAATTTGAGTTACTCAGTCGAGCATTGTAAAATATCGCATAAACTACAGACTATGCTATCACCTACTGTCGGTTAGGGTTACCTGTTAACGACATTTTTTCTCATTAAGAAGTGTATTTTAATTAAAGATGGCAGAGTATCAGTAATGACTAAGATGAATTAAAATGATAATTACACAAATCCAACAATTTATTATTATTAATAAAATGTTATTTCGTTTTCAAAAATATTTTTTTTTGATAAAACCGAAATAAATATTCCAAGTAAAACGAAAATTAATTTGGATAAAACGATTGGGCTCATTTAAGTTGAAGGAAAAAAAATTTCGTGTATTTTCGCGAAACATTTTGCGTTATTATGGGGTTATTTTAGCAACAGTATAGATACAAGCAAAGAGAAAATCTGCTTCTTATAAATTGTGTGTAAAATGGTAATCAGAATCTATTCCAAAATTAACATGAACATTATGTGGATGCACGTGAGTACGGGAGTATATAGTAGTTTAGCGCCAGAACGTTATCAAAAGCAAATCAACTCTAAAGAGGTACATAGCACAATTTAAATTAACAAGATGGAAACAGTTTTCAGATTTAAACGATGTTTCAACATTTATTTTGAGTGAACTTCAGCATTCTTGACAACAACATATGTATAGATGATTTCTTGCTCGTCCATAAATAAATGTGACTTCCAGAATCAAAACGTGGCTTCCGAGGGCTCAAACAATGTAATTATTTATAGCATTTTCCATGTAATAACTTGAAATAACGCCAAAATTTTGCGTAATAAAGTGACAGTTTCGCGTAATAACGCGAAAGTTTTGCGCAATAACGCAAAGGTTTAACGTAATAATGCGAAGTCTCTCGTAATAACGCGAAAGTTTCGCGAAATAAAGCCAAAAGTTTCGCGTAAAAATGCGAAATTTCGCGTACTAATGCGAAAGTTTCTCGTGAAAACGCAAAACTTTTTTTTTCTCTACCAAAATGCGCCCAATCGGCTTTCGTACATTAGAACAAAATGAATTAGCATTTCTATAATAAAAAATAGTTCTTCAAAACGAATTGCCATTTTAAATAGTTTAAAATTCATCATTATGTAATAGGGCGCCATTTCTGATAATAAATCCCACAATTACCGTTACCGGCTCAAGGTTAATGTTATCAATATGCATCCGAATCAAGTCACGGAAAAGACCCAAGAGAGACAGATTTGCGCCAAACCCCGACAAAAATTGCATAATTATCTCAATCTAATTTGCGATACATCATCATTAAGTCTCCGAGATAAATCTATAAATATTCCGTTGCTACCTGCACCAACTGTTAAGTTTATATGAAAGGTGAGGTTGCATTTATAAAGATATTTACTGATTATTTTTACTTCCAATTGATTTATCAAGCAATTTCAAATTGATTTTTCACGCAAAATATTTCAACTTTCAATTTTCAAATTTACCAAAGATACCATAATGAAACAACAGTTAGGGATATAATTTTGTAAAATAACATCTTACTACAAAATAAGTGCATTTTTAATTCTTGCATTTTCCCTAACAGTGCAAAAAGCTAGATATGCTCTTGGGATTATACAAATAGTTTCTTTTTATATCAGAAATCAAATAATTATTGGAAAAAATATTTTTCGTCAGCAACTAAAACTCAAGATTCAAATCAAGATTATCCATCCCTCTTATGCAGATAAATTAAAATTATTTTAAATTGAATTAAAATGATTCAAGAGGGAAAGAGAGTTACATTTTATTTAAAATAAACGCGGGTCGTTTTATGTTTCCCGTCGTCCAAAATATTACACGGTAGTTAAATATCACTACTCAAGACGTCAAAGCAGCGAAATAAATTTCCTCAGTTATCATATATTACTCAGGAAATCTTGCATATGTTTGGTGATATTAATTATCGTAGGCCATCGATATGTATTTTCTTATGTTATTAATGTTTTAAAGAAACCTTTAAATATTTTGCTTCGGAAAGGAAGTGGGCCTTTAATCAAAACGATTCCTAGCACCACAAAGGCTACAAAGCTTAATTTTGACCAAATTGGGAGCCTTGAGTTCGCTACAATGACAACAAAGAATCTAAAACTGTTACTATCTTAGTCAGCATGCCTCATAACTCATATGTACCAATTTTCACTTAAATCTAAAACTTCTTAATTTCAATCAATTAGAGGCCTCCATTTTATTGCCATGGCAACCACTCTTTTTGATATCATTTTAAACAGCATACCTCGTAACCTTATGCCAATTTTCACTTAATTATGCCATTATTTAAAATTCAGTCAATTAAAGGCCTATGTTCTTTACAATGGCAACCGTTATTTTCAAACGTGTTACCATGATATTTAGCATCTAAAATTATTACTGTGCGCAAATGTTCCGTTGCTACCTGCACTCTCTATTTTTTCACTCAAAAACTGTGGTTCCGGATTTTAATTTCGAAACTAATTTACACATAGACATAGAATATCATGAGAATATTTAATGCAGGGAAAATTGTGGACAAAGAACAATGTTTCGTTTTCAGTTTTTCCCAAAGTGATTTTTTTCGTAAAAATTATCATTTGAAACAAAAGTTTCCGTCAAAAATCTAAACGATTCCTAGATAAAAGCATACGACCTACTTAAATGATTAATGAATAAAAAATGTAAAATATTCAACAAATGCTAATCTATTTTAGCATGTTTGTGCAGGTAGTTTTAATGAAAACGAATACGTAGAATTCAGACCATTTAGGCCTTTTTTGCAAATCACAAAAGGAAAAAGTAGTGTCATTTTTAAGGGACAACTAGCAGTACTTTCGATATGCAAAGTTTCAAGAAACATGGGCTGTGGATAGTCTCTATGGGATTTTTTAACATTAGCTTGAACACCACTTTTATGTTTACTTTAGAGTATTGACAAGGTTATAATCTTGTATATAATATCAGCTGGTTTTCTTATTGATATCTGACTATATTACAGGAGAAAATGATGCTGAAATTTGTAGTTTTGATGGTAACTCTAGCTGTGATGGCAGCTACAGTACAAAGTGTCGTACATGGAACGCCGTTCAACGCTGCAATGGGGGCCGGTAAGTTTTAGTGCTTTCAATCATGACAAGAAATTGATTTTGATATTTGTTCTTATTATACAAAGGTAATAATCTACGGAAAATTTGAATACAATCATGATTGAAAATATACATCATATGAAGAAATGTCCAATTTGATAGTGAAGCAATTGAGATTATCTTGACAATATTTAGAATTAGAAAATAATCGAAATTTTTGAAAGCATGATCAGATGACGTTTTCTATTGTTTTTTTTATGTAAGAAAACATGATTTATTACATTTTTTTAATATAAGATTTTGTGGTGAAAAGATCTATGCGATTTTTTCCATCTGAGTAAAAATATCACTTTTGATATTTTTACTAAATATTGACCAATCAGAACACAGAATTTACGATGAAAATATCGTTTTGGCGATTATACTTTTTGAAATTTCAAACCAAAAGTATATAATTACGTGCATCTTTCCAGTTAATTTTTCATTTAGATTGTAGGAACATAAATATGCTTCATCTCGTGGATGGAAACTTTTAGTTTCTACCTCACTTGATGAAATATAACTGTTATTCATCAAGAAGGATGGCATATCTTTCATATATTGCATATCATTACTTCATCTCACGACTTTGCCTCTGATATAAAAAAACTACATCAGAAGGTTTCACGACACTATAAATACAGATGCAACTTTACTGTTGAGTAGCCGTCTTTTAATTAGAATGTATGAAAAGGGAGATAACTCTTTTAAAATTATATCTGTAACTACACCAGATAATATACGGCTCTTCATTTCCCAAGCTGAATATAGAAAGCTTTGTTTATAATTATACACCGTACATACATTCATAATGTAATAAAATGTGTAAATATAAGATATTTTCCGTAGTATTTCATCAATTATGTACATACGCAAACCTGCATTACAGGATGTCTCTATTTAATAAAAATCCTGTGACGTCATCTATTGTTTACAACAGAGGTATAACGGCACTATCCAATGATGGTCAGTTGAATGGGTATCCAACAGTATTACCGTTGGATAGTCAAATGTCTAACAGTTCCATTCTAGTGTACTAGGTACTGGCCGCTGGTCGGTCTTTTTTCTTCGGGTACTCCGGCTTGCCTCCACCAACAAAATCTGGCACGCCCTTACATGACTCTGGCTGTTAATAGGATGTTCAGCCAATAAAACCCCAAACCCACATTAATTTATTGATAAGTATACATGATTTGTAGGATTGGGAACAATAAAAGACAATCATTATTGTTCATTTTACTGTTGTAGACAGGTAAGTAAAATATACAATACTTGTACAGTTAAAGATATTTTCTCTGGCTTATTCTACACCAACGAGAGGTTTATTCAACTTAGAAAAATTTCATCCCCTTTTGACCCCCATCAAACAATACACAATGCAACTTGTCTATAACGAAAAGACACACCAACTCCAATTTTTGTAGTTCGCTAAATAATTGACTTCTCTATAATGGACATATGTCTATAAAGGACATTTTGCTGTGTCTAATTAGTATCCTTTATAGAAATGGTTGCCTGTACCGAAGTATAAACACTTGTCTTAGTATTTATAAGGTATCTTTTGTTATGTGGTTTTCTGCTTAATCCCATATACATGTTTAGTGTTATCTCACTCTGATACGAATTTTATATTAGATATGCTCTGATATTCCTGTTATCTATTTGGTTAATACATGGTCATGTGAGATTCGATATATAGCATATCGACTCGTTGTTTTCATTTTTAAAAACATGGAGTAAATTTAAATATACCGTCTTTGACGTCATTATCCAAACGTTGTGTTCTTCAGGGTGATGTGCTGTAGCCATCCTTTTTCATCTAATTATAAATTTTGAAAATTCTTTTTGACATTTGGCAAATGAACTGTATATCTAATATAGAAATCAAGGATCTCTGATTCAAGCCATATGGTGTTCTAACGCTTTGGTAGAATCTAAAATCTAAAATAATGACCCCAGTCTACGTCCTCAGTCATTCTTTAATTCTATCAAGGTCCATAATTGATAATATGTGAGAACCAGTTATTTTTATTGTGAAATTATCCCAATAAATATTATACACTTTAAGTGTTTTACAAATTAAGTTTTTTGGGCCCACCTATGTTACACTGTGACTATGACTTTAAATACGAAAAGACGATTTACAGGATCGGGCAGGATCGGGCAGAAACGGGCAGAATCGGGCAGGATCGGGCAGAATCGGGCAGAATCGGAGTACAAAATAGTCGTTAAAATGATAAATATGTATTAAATTATAGTGTAGATATCAGTTTTATTAATTTGTTGACCGATTTGACAAAAAAAAAGTATAAAAAAAATTATACTGTCTTTCGTGCAAATTCATTTAGAACACGTTATTTAAGCGTTTGTAGTTATTTCTTTACTAACATTATACAGAAAGTATAAACAGTATGATGCGACAACCGTTGAAATAGTGTTACCGCGAAAACCCGTACGTCTACAGTAATCTAAACTTAGAGGAGATGCTTGTCATGAAGTTGGATGTATGTGTAGTATGATAATATGACCCTTTTAATAAAAACTACAACCGAAGACCATTGACAATGAAATAAGAAACCGTTATTTTCGCGCGGAGATATTTTCGGAATTTCGTTGGACATTGCCATCACTGCGAAAATTTGATCCACGAAATATTTAAAAATGGCTGAATCATATACATTGTATTTTTTTAATGCCAGATCACGAAAATTTAAAACTATTAAAATTGAATGTTTTTGTTTTTAAATCCAATCGCGAAAATGTTTGACCCACGGAAATAACCGACCATACAGTGTACAGTAACTAAATATTTTTGTTCATATAGGTCAGAATTTTCCCGGAGGTTTCCAGGCACCACAAGTAGGAATGTCTGGTCTCATGCCTTTGAACTGTTACTGCAGTATGAGGAACTGGCAGGGCTAGGGACGAACGTGATTATCCTTGGATGAACAGAAAGGGTAAATTACGGGACAATTAACAAAAATATAGCAATTTTATCTTCACGTGTCCAGATACAAACTTATTATAGGGAATCATATTAGTGTAAATTATAAGAAAAATCATTGGACACTAGATATAGGACAATGGTATTATACATAAAGTTTCTTATAGGTGGATACATATGTACATATAAGTATATGCCTGTCGGAAAAGATACCCTGGTCGTTTGTACATTAACACACAATCTATGAATTCTTTAGTTCATTTTCTCAAAAATGACTTTTTTCTTTCTACGTATTAAGATTGCATATCTATTATGACTACCAATGCGCATGCAGAGTTGCAAACAAGTAATATTTATAACTACAATGATAGATTATTTTAAAAGAAAACTGTGTTGACATACACAAAAACATGGTCGTACTTACATTACTTACATGAATACTTACATTATGGATACACTGATCAGATGTTCACAATCGTATTAGATATATATCTTCAGTAATATCAATATTTGTTGAATTAATTTTATCGCCATTGTCTGATTTTTTTCTGTTTCAGGTTCTGTTTGAAAAAAATGTTCCAGAAGAGAAATTCATTAAGACAAGCTAATTCAACAACAACTTCATCAGCTTGAATGTTTTGTTTCGTCCGTAAATAAAAAAAAATCTAGTTGATGATGTGTAATGTTTTTATCTGAGTTTAATGCTTATGTTTAAAAAAACCTGTATCCAACCTTATTTGAAACATTGTCATTTTAAATTCATTAGTGATATCATGAAAGAAAACAAATGTACAGTTACTATCGTCACTTCAGATTGGATGACATATGTACCGCCACAGTTACTGACGTCACTTCAGATTGGATGATATAAATACTGCCATAGTTACTAACGCCACCTCAGATTGGATGACATATGTACCGCCACAGTTACAAACGTCACTTCAGATTGGATGACATATGTACCGCCACAGTTACTGACGTCAGCTCAGATTGGATGACATATGTACCGCCACAGTTACTAACGTCACTTCAGATTGGATGACATATGTACCGCCACAGTTACTGACGTCAGCTCAGATTGGATGACATATGTACCGCCACAGTTACTGACGTCAGCTCAGATTGGATGACATATGTACCGCCACAGTTACTAACGTCACTTCAGATTGGATGACATATGTACCGCCACAGTTACTGACGTCACTTCAGATTGGATGACATATGTACCGCCACAGTTACTGACGTCACTTCAGATTGGATGACATATGTACCGCCACAGTTACTGACGTCACTTCAGATTGGATGACATATGTACCGCCACAGTTACTAACGTCACTTCAGATTGGATGACATATGTACCGCCACAGTTACTAACGTCACTTCAGATTGGATGACATATGTACCGCCACAGTTACTGACGTCACTTCAGATTGGATGACATATGTACCGCCACAGTTACTGACGTCACTTCAGATTGGATGACATATGTACCGCCACAGTTACTAACGTCACTTCAGATTGGATGACATATGTACCGCCACAGTTACTGACGTCACTCAGATCTGGATTGGATGACATATGTACCGCCACAGTTACTGACGTCACTTCAGATTGGATGACATATGTACCGCCACAGTTACTAACGTCACTTCAGATTGGATGACATATGTACTGCCACAGTTACAAACGTCACTTCTCACTTCAGATTGGATGACATATGTACTGCCACAGTTACTAACGTCACTTCAGATTGGATGACATATGTACCGCCACAGTTACTTACGTCACTTCAGATTGGATGACATATGTACCGCCACAGTTACTGACGTCACTTCAGATTGGATGACATATGTACCGTCACAGTTACTGACGTCACTTCAGATTGGATGACATATGTACCGCCACAGTTACTGACGTCACTTCAGATTGGATGACATATGTACCGCCACAGTTACTGACGTCACTTCAGATTGGATGACATATGTACCGCCACAGTTACTAACGTCACTTCAGATTGGATGACATATGTACCGCCACAGTTACTAACGTCACTTCAGATTGGATGACATATGTACCGTCACAGTTACTAACGTCACCTCAGATTGGATGACATATGTACCGCCACAGTTACTGAACGTCACTTCAGATTGGATGACGTATGTACCGCCACAGTTTCTGACGTCACTTCAGATTGGATGACATATGTACCGCCACAGTTATAACGTCACTTCAGATTGGATGACACAGTACGCCACAGTTACTAACGTCACTTCAGATTGGATGACATATGTACCGCCACAGTTACTGACGTCACTTCAGATTGGATGATATATGTACCGCCATAGTTACTAACGTCACCTCAGATTGGATGACATATGTACCGCCACAGTTACTAACGTCACCTCAGATTGGATGACATATGTACCGCCACAGTTACTGAACGTCACTTCAGATTGGATGACATATGTACCGCCACAGTTACTGACGTCACTTCAGATTGGATGACATATGTACCGCCACAGTTTAACGTCACTCAGATTGGATGACATATGTACCGCCACAGTTACTGACGTCACTTCAGATTGGATGACATATGTACCGCCACAGTTACTAACGTACTTCGTCACTTCAGATTGGATGACATATGTACCGCCACAGTTACTAACGTCACTTCAGATTGGATGACATATGTACCGCCACAGTTACTAACGTCACTTCAGATTGGATGACATATGTACCGCCACAGTTACTAACGTCACTTCAGATTGGATGACATATGTACCGCCACAGTTACTAACGTCACTTCAGATTGGATGACATATGTACCGCCACAGTTACTGACGTCACTTCAGATTGGATGACATATGTACCGCCACAGTTACTAACGTCACTTCAGATTGGATGACATATGTACCGCCACAGTTACTAACGTCACTTCAGATTGGATGACATATGTACCGCCACAGTTACTAACGTCACTTCAGATTGGATGACATATGTACCGCCACAGTTACTAACGTCACTTCAGATTGGATGACATATATGTACCGCCACAGTTACTGACGTCACTTCAGATTGGATGACATATGTACCGCCACAGTTACTAACGTCACCTCAGATTGGATGACATATGTACCGCCACAGTTACTAACGTCACTTCAGATTGGATGACATATGTACCGCCACAGTTACTGACGTCACTTCAGATTGGATGACATATGTACCGCCACAGTTACTAACGTCACTTCAGATTGGATGACATATGTACCGCCACAGTTACTAACGTCACTTCAGATTGGATGACATATGTACCGCCACAGTTACTAACGTCACTTCAGATTGGATGACATATGTACCGCCACAGTTACTGACGTCACTTCAGATTGGATGACATATGTACCGCCACAGTTACTAACGTCACTTCAGATTGGATGACATATGTACCGCCACAGTTACTAACGTCACTTCAGATTGGATGATATATGTACCGCCACAGTTACTAACGTCACTTCAGATTGGATGACATATGTACCGCCACAGTTACTAACGTCACTTCAGATTGGATGACATATGTACCGCCACAGTTACTAACGTCACTTCAGATTGGATGACATATGTACCGCCACAGTTACTAACGACAGCTCAGATTGGATGACATATGTACCGCCACAGTTACTAACGTCACCTCAGATTGGATGACATATGTACCGCCACAGTAGATTTACAAAACGTCACTTCAGATTGGATGGACATATGTACCGCCACAGTTACTAACGTCACTTCAGATTGGATGACATATGTACCGCCACAGTTACTAACGTCACTTCAGATTGGATGACATATGTACCGCCACAGTTACTAACGTCACTTCAGATTGGATGACATATGTACCGCCACAGTTTACTAACGCAACGTTCAGATTGGATGACATATGTACCGCCACAGTTACTAACGTCACTTCAGATTGGATGACATATGTACCGCCACAGTTACTAACGTCACTTCAGATTGGGATGATATTACCGCCAAGTTACTAACGTCCACTTCAGATTGGATGACATATGTACCGCCACAGTTACAACGTCACTTCAGATTGGATGACATATGTACCGCCACAGTTACAGATTGGATGACGTACCGCCACAGTTACTGACGTCACTCAGATTGATGACATATGTACCGCCACAGTTACTAACGTCACTTCAGATTGGATGACATATGTACTGCCACAGTTACTAACGTCACTTCAGATTGGATGACATATGTACCGCCACAGTTACTGACGTCACTTCAGATTGGATGACATATGTACCGCCACAGTTACTGACGTCACTTCAGATTGGATGACATATGTACCGCCACAGTTACTAACGTCACTTCAGATTGGATGACATATGTAATGCCACAGTTACTAACGTCACTTCAGATTGGATGACATATGTACCGCCACAGTTACTGACGTCACTTCAGATTGGATGACATATGTACCGCCACAGTTACTAACGTCACTTCAGATTGGATGACATATGTACCGCCACAGTTACTAACGTCACTTCAGATTGGATGACATATGTACCGCCACAGTTACTGACGTCACTTCAGATTGATGACATATGTACCGCCACAGTTTACTAACGTCACTTCAGATTGGATGACATATGTACCGCCACAGTTACTAACGTCACTTCAGATTGGATGACATATGTACCGCCACAGTTACTAACGTCACTTCAGATTGGATGACATATGTACCGCCACAGTTACTGACGTCACTTCAGATTGGATGACATATGTACCGCCACAGTTACTGACGTCACTTCAGATTGGATGACATATGTACCGCCACAGTTACTAACGTCACTTCAGATTGGATGACATATGTACCGCCACAGTTACTAACGTCACTTCAGATTGGATGACATATGTACCGCCACAGTTACTGACGTCACTTCAGATTGGATGACATATGTACCGCCACAGTTACTGACGTCACTTCAGATTGGATGACATATGTACCGCCACAGTTACTGACGTCACTTCAGATTGGATGACATATGTACCGCCACAGTTACGACTCACTTCAGATGGATGACATATGTACCGCCACAGTTACTACGTCACTTCAGATTGGATGACATATGTACCGCCACAGTTACTGACGTCACTTCAGATTGGATGACATATGTACTGCCACAGTTACTAACGTCACTTCAGATTGGATGACATATGTACCGCCACAGTTACTGACGTCACTTCAGATTGGATGACATATGTACCGCCACAGTTACTAACGTCACTTCAGATTGGATGACATATGTACCGCCACAGTTACTAACGTCACTTCAGATTGGATGACATATGTACCGCCACAGTTACTAACGTCACTTCAGATTGGATGACATATGTACCGCCACAGTTACTGACGTCAGCTCAGATTTGATGACATATGTACCGCCACAGTTACTAACGTCACTTCAGATTGGATGACATATGTACCGCCACAGTTACTAACGTCACTTCAGATTGGATGACATATGTACCGCCACAGTTACTGACGTCACTTCAGATTGGATGACATATGTACCGCCACAGTTACTAACGTCACTTCAGATTGGATGACATATGTACCGCCACAGTTACTAACGTCACTTCAGATTGGATGACATATGTACCGCCACAATTACTAACGTCACTTCAGATTGATTGGATGACATATGTACCGCCACAGTTACTAACATCACTTCATATTCGAGGCAACCGAGAGGAATTTTCTACTGATTTATGAATGTACTTTACCTTTATTTGTATCTATTGTACACAAAAGCAATTTTAAAGTCGCATGAATGGACTATAGATTTATTATTATGGCCAGATTTATTAAAGTTCAGCAGCGCACATACGTTTAATTTTCATATATTTAAACATTTGTTTTTTGTCAAAGCTTTGAAAATAATTCATTGATGTTGAACAATTAAAAACAATAAAATTGACATTAAAATTCGTCAGATGTGAATTTACGTCATTTCGTCGCACATTCTATAATATCCCATAAAACCATAATTTGTACTATAATCTGTTGTAGGCTAAAATTACCTGTTAAACATCAATGATCATACAGAAATTTATCTTTTTTGTTCACCGACTTGTCTACAAACGCTTTTGTGCAGAATCCAGGAAATTATGAAACATTAGATGTATCAGAAATTGACAGTTTAGTTTACAGAATTGACTGTTTTGCAGTGAAAATTGAAACTTTCGCTATGCACTAATATGACACTACTAGGCTACGTATGGTTAATTTAAAAATTACTTAAGTCTACAATAACATTTTTAGACACTTCGGAAGATACAATCAACTATAAATATAGCATTCGTCCGTGTTCAATAATGGAGCATGTAGAAAGTAACACCACCTTTCAGCAAAATATGCTCGCTAATGATACCTACGAGACATTGATAGAGAGCGCATTTTACCCTAAGTGATATTCCGATTTGTTTTTCTTTTTCTATAGCATACAGCGCCAACAGCCAGCATTCACCAAAGTTACATTAACTTGTATATTGGTAGTAGTTTATAGTAGGACAGACGTCAGCCTCATCGTCTGTTTACAGTTATACATGTGTCGTGAATTTAATACTGGTGGATTAAGATTTCAATATCCTATTCACTACCACATGTTGCAAACATTTTGAGGGTTACAATTCAGTCTTTGCATCTTACAGAGTTAGCTCCCTTGTGGGTAGGTATCGATTGTTACGTCATTATTTTGTGAGCACAATTTACGTCGATTTGACGTTACGCTCGCAAACACATGACGTCACAATCAATACCTACCCGCAAGGGAAGATAACTCTGTAATATGCATATACGGAATACTTCCACTGCATACGTTTTAATTTTATATGTACAGATAAGAATTCAAATTAATTTTGGAAGTACGGCCAAAAATCTTTAAATAAACGTCTACAGTGCAGTAGAATGAGTTCATACGGACAGATCATTAAGCCAAGTTGTGGTCTAGATCTACAGTTCTTTGTCTCAGTTTTACAGTGTGTAATTGTAAAGTGATATCTGCTGGTGTATTTCATCTACACATACATAATGCATACAGAACAATAGTTTCACGGTGCATACATTCTGTTGTAACTTTATGTTTGATAGGCATCAAACATATTTGTCTGTCAATCTGAATAACTGACATTACGAACAACAAACGTTATATTTTACATGCTCTACACAATTAGACACACTGTCAAATGTATAGATATATAATATGTGTCCTGTTGATGTCTATTTTTAGAAACTCAAAACTGATACCATTTTAATGTTTTGACTTTGAGGAGAAAGCATGACAGAGAGTTTAACTTTTGAATCACAGTGTTACTCTTACCTACATGAAGGATTACTACAAAGTCGAGATATCGCATGGCTTTATATACATTGCGGAAAGAAATCGTTACAATTTACAAAGTGCACACGGTTTGTAACCGGTTCAGCCCTATGATACTGCACATGTACAGGTAAGCGATATTAAATTATGTCATCACCTATCAAAAGTGGGTGATAAGATTATCAATGCTTCTATTTATTCAACTTTTGATAAGATAAACAATGGATGGTGAAGTTTTCATCACCTTTTTTTCAAGGGTGTGATCATATGATTGTTTTCAACAGGTCAACTTTCTTTCCATAGCTGCTGGTAATCTGAGGAAAGTTGAAGGGGAAGCGGAAGTACAAAGCGGTAAGACTTGCTTGTATATCTTGATTACTGAAGAGCAGGTGAAAATTTCAGTCATTAATACATTAAAACACATTAATTCAAGATATGTTTGCAACAAATTCATAATTAGGTTATAACGTAGAACATGACTGATTTAAAAGCAAGATGTTAGCAAGATTGTGACTTGAAAAGTAAATTACACTGTGTTTCCTTATTGACGATAGCTATATATGTAGCCAAACATGTGGTGTAGAGGTAGTTTATTTTAGACAAATGTAAATTATGTTCCCTTTGGAACAATTATGCCAAGATATTACGCACTTATTTTCATTTCGTTGATCCCGAGAGATGTGTTATAACTGTATCTCGTTTTATCTTTGTATGGTGTTATATAAGAGATAATTTTAATATTACGCCTTTTTCATTTGTACAACAATTACCACTTATGTAATACACTGTAATGATCAACTATTGAAGCGATGTCGATATAATTATATATATGGGTCTCATAAGTAATATCAACGGTTGAATTCAGATAACACTGGATTCTTATAAACCTTTGTCGGTAGAAAACAAATTACTTTGAAGTAGCAAATATGGGTCAAACAAATAATGTGTAGACAATATATTATCAAAGTTGACCCAAATAAATATAAACCTTGAATCCTCGATAATACAGACACCTTCGATCCTTGTCAAAATCCTTCGGATAACGAATTTTCCGGACTGTCGAATTTTATGTTGTTAGTCAATATGTAATGCTGCGGTAATCCGTTCTTTGACATTTCCGTCCGCACTGAGAGATTTCCGTATTATCGGCGTCGGGATTATCGGAGATGCACTATATACATATATACATACGTTTGGTATACAAACACGTGTGTATATATATATATTAATAGAGCCGCGGTAACGGAGTGATTGATATATCTTAAAATATTACCACAACCCTTCCATCTCTGGGTCGCGAGTTCGAATGCCTTGTTACCAGGTACTGACCGCTGATCGGTTGTTTTTCTCCGGGTACTCCGGCTTTCCTACACTAACATACCTGTGACGTCCTTAAATGACCCTGGCAGTTAATAGGACAATAAACTAATGAAATCCTAATCCAAACATATTAATGTCGGGATATCGGTCTCATTATTACTACACCCGTTGGTATAGATCGGTCTGGCAAGGCTAATGTGTACCATAGCTATCATGGGTTCTAAAACAATAAAGAAATATTTGAGCAGAACTATCATCTTCTGTAGTATTAGTTACGTATCTATATTCTATATATGTATAAAAAGATTGCATAAATGAAAACTTTTCAAAGCATGAACTAGATAAGTCTCAGTAATTATGTTACGAGACATTATACGCTCCGGTTTGTGAGTATGCATGTCAGAGAGCCCTTGTAACGTGTAATTAATTATTGTTATCATAACAAAGGCATTAGATAAAGTGGTATGATAATGCAAAAATAAAATGCACTAAAGCCTACATGCAGTTCAGGACGACGCATTCACATTGTAATACCCCTTTGTATAACTACACAAAAAACTATATAATATTGAATAAAGGAAATAATGAATCGCCTTACTCAAGTCTAAAAGTCAAACATTTCTTTACTTCTCCTCACTCTCTACTACACTGCAGGTAGGCCGTTATAATTTTACCTGCTGCCTCCATGCATGGTCATAAAATGCGGCTAAAGACTTTATTTAATCTTTTTTCTTCTTCCATACTGACGTTTGTCTTCTTTATTTCTCCCTTGACATCAACTCACTTTTTGCATTGGACTTTGCCTCTGTTGGGAACACTCTGGGTTCTGTTAGACGAAAGGGGAATGGGACGACTGGTCTGCTCGTTTTCAGTATAATATGACCTAGTTGTGTGCTGTCCAGTGTCTCTGGCGTAATGCTTCAATAAGATCGCACTTATTTTCATTCCTTCGATCCTTGTCTAATTCCTTCGGATAACGAATTTTCCGGACTGTCGAATTTTTTATTCTTAGTCAATATGTAACGTTGCGGTAATCCGTTCTCTCTGACATTTCCGTCCGGACTTTGAGATTTCCGTATTATCGGCGTCGGGATTATCGGAGATCCATTATATTCATATATATATATATATATATATATACGTTTGATATACAAACACGTTTGTATACATATCAATAGAGCCGGAGTGATTCATATATCTCAAAATATTACCACAACCCTTCCACCTCTTGGTCTGGAGTTCGAATACCTTGTAACCAGGTACTGACCGCTGGTCGGTTGTTATTTCTCCGGGTGCTCCGGCTTTCCAACATACCTGTGACGTCCTTATATGACCCTGGCAGTTAATAGGACAATAAACTAATGAAATCCTAATCCAAACATATTAATGTCGGGATATCGGTCTCATTATTACTACACCCGTTGGTATAGATCGGTCTGGCAAGGCTAATGTGTACCATAGCTATCATGGGTTCTAAAACAATAAAGAAATATTTGAGTAGAACTATCATCTTCTGTAGTATTAGTTACGTATCTATATTCTATATATGTATACAAAGATTGCATAAATGAAAACTTTTCAAAGCATGAACTAGATAAGTCTCAGTAATTATGTTACGAGACATTATACGTTCCGGTTTGTGAGTATTTGTGTCGGAGAGCCCTTGTAGTTATTTATAGTTAACAACAAAGGCAATATATGCAGTCGTTTGATAGTGCAACACATACCTCAGAGCATGTACTCTCTATATCACGTAACACTACACTACAACCGTGGGAAATAATAGGGTCGGCTTACTCAGGTCAAAGAGAGTCAAACATTTCATTGTGGTTCCTTGAACTCTAGTGAACTGTGGGTAGGCCGCTAGATTTGATCTGATGCCTCCATTGCTTAATCGTAAAATGCGACTTCATTTGGGATTTTTTTTTATTTTCTCTTCTTTGTAACTGACTTTTGTCTTCTTAACTTCTTATTGCCTTCCTGGACATCAGTTCACTTTTGTCATTGGCTTGAACGTTTACCCCTGTGGGTCAGACGAAAGGGGAGCGGGACGAGTGATTTGCCCGTTGTTAGTATAATGTGACAGGCAGGTGTGTGCTGTTAGGTGGTTTAAGCGGTATGCTTTAGTGAGATAGAACTAAAAAAAGTGTATGAATGCAAAAGACACAACATGAATATATCGCAGCCATCGCAACACATAAGAAACTGTAACCCCTTAAACACCCTGCGTACAAGGAAGGCGATCACAACTTATAACCAAATTAACTGACCGGATGGTGTAGTGGTTAAGCCATTCGCCTTTCACGTAGCCGGCCGGGGTTCGATCCCCAGCATGGACGTGAAAAGATTTGGTGTCACCTGCCCGATCACGTTGTTTTCTCCGGGCACTCCGGTTTCCATCCATACTAACATCCCTCGCGCTCTTACATCCGGGCCATCGATAGTGATTTTTAATAAGTAGTATAACTTGTTTCGTAATCGATGTAAAATAAATAAAGTTTAAACTAATCACCGAATTAACCAACCACACCAAACCAACAAACCAACCCATCCATCCACCATTCAACCACCTACCTATCAAGCCATTTAACCAACCGCTTAATCAACCACTCAACCAACAAACAAACCAACCAACCAACCGACCGACCAACCAACGAACCAACCAATCGACCGACCAACCAACCAACCAACCGACCAACCGACCGACCAACCAACCAA